>NW_007253864.1:846960-849180 GCF_000164805.1 Carlito syrichta | reverse complement strand
AGTCTGGAGTGCAGTGGTCACTCCCGGCCACCACAGCCTCGACCTGCTGGGCTCCAGCGATCCTTCCGCCTCAGCCTTCCAAGTAGCTGGAATTATAGGCATGTGCTTCTACGACCGGCTGATTTTTTGATTTATTGTAGAGATGAGGTCTCTCTGCCCAGGTGTGTCTCGAACTCACGGGCTCAGGCAATCCACTCACCTCAGCCTCCCAAAGGCTCGGGATTACAGGCTGAGCCACCGAACCTGGCTAATTTTAATTAATTTTTGAAGTTTTAAGTTTTAATTGAATAAAATGATCAGAATAGCCTACTTTCCGAATAATTTTTTTCTTGAGTCATTAAAAATTTGTTTCCTCTAGAGTTCTTATTTATTTTAAAGTCTTATAGGAGTGTGATTTTTTACTTAACATTACTAGCTTCTTTTAACATTGTCATAAATTTCAAAGTTGTATTTGATAGATACAATATTTTAATGGAGCAGACTAAGAGACTTACACAGTAAGTTAGTCAAATATTGCAACTTTATTATATTTTATTTGTTTATTTTGTTGAGTTGGTGTCTTACTCCATTGCCCAAGCTGGAGTGTAGTGGCACGCTCACAGCCACCCCAGCCTCTACCTGCTGGGCTCCTGTGATCCTTCCACCTCAGCATTCCAAGTAGCTGGAACTACAGGCATGTGCAACTGTGCCTGGCCCAACTTTATTTTTTCTCAGGAAAATCTGCCTTGCAATTGCTTCCAAGTAAAATTAGTTGTTAATTAGGTTGAAGAAAATGAGTTTTTAGCAAGACGCAGTGGCTCACATCTATAACCTCCCACTCTGGGAGGCAGAGGTGAGAGGATCGCCTAAGCCCAGGGATTGAGACCAGCCTGGATAATTTGGTAAGACTTTATTGCTACAATAAATCAAAAAATTAGCTGGGCAAGGTATCACATGTCTGTGGTTTCAGCCACTTGAAAAGCTGAGGTAGGATCACCTGAACCCAACAGATCGAGTCTGTAGTGGCTATGAGTGTGCCACTGCACTTCAGCCTGGGAGACAGAGTAAGACTCTGACTGGGAGAAAAAAAAACAAAACTCTTTTTTTGTCGCTGTTGTTTAGTGACAAGTGATCCTCCACCTCGGTCAACCAAAGTGTTGGAATTACAAGCGTGAGTCATCATGCCTGGCCCTGAAAGTTAGCTTTTAAGTGATCACTATAACCTTAATCTTTACCTAAAAGATATAACAGAAAAATTAGAAGTTTCAAAATAATTTTTCCAGTATAATATTTTCTTAATAAAATAGCTTTATTGGGATATAATTCATATGCCATATAATCCACCCATCTAAACTATATATGTACTTTTGTGGCTTTAGCATAAAGCTGTTTATCCATCACCACAGCTAGTTTTAGAACATTGTCATTACGCTCCCAAAAAACCCCATAACCTGTAGCAAACACCAATCATCAGTTCCTCTACCTACCCACCCTTCCCCCAGCTCTAGGCCACCACTAACCTACTTTTTGTCTTTATATATTTGCCTACTCCTAACATTTCATATAAATAGAATCATATAATATGTGGTCCTTTGTGAGCCTTTTTCACTTAGAATGATGTTTTCATAGTTTATGTTGTAGCATGTATTAGCACTTAATTTCTTTTTTTTTTTTTTTTTTGAGTTGGCGTCTCACTCTGTTGCCCAGACTGGAGTGTAGTGGCCGCTTCCGGCCACCGCAGCCTTGACCTGCTGGGCTCCGCGATCCTTCTGCCTCAGCCTTCCAAGTAGCCGGAATTACAGGCATGCGCTACCATGCCCAGCTGATTTTTTGATTTATTGTATAGATGAGGTCTTGCTGCCCAGGCGGGTCTCGAACCCACGGGCTCAGGCAGTCCACTCACCTCAGCCTCCCAAGGGCGCGGGATTACAGGCTGAGCCACTGAGCCCGGCTTTAATTTCTTTTTATTGGCGAATAATATTCCATTGTTTCAGTATACCATAGCTTTAAAATTCACTGGTAGACTTACTCTCCTTTTTGAGTGCAAAATAAAGGAAATTTGAGTTGCTTAATTTAGCTTCTAATTTCTGGGAGAATAAAAAATTATAAGCCTGGCTCGGTGGCTCAGCCTGTAATCCCACGCTTTGGGAGACTGAGGTGAGTGGATTGCCTAAGCCCGCAGGTTCGAGACCCGCCTGGGCAACTTGGCGAGACCTCATCTCTAATAAATCAAAAATTAGC
>NW_007253864.1:846175-846619 GCF_000164805.1 Carlito syrichta | reverse complement strand
CAAAAAAAAAAAAAAAAAAAAGAATTATGAGTATGCTGGACAACAATATAAAATAAGACTGTGCTAACAAATCTTGTTCTGCCATATTCTTTAAGATCACTGTTAATGTTGCCGCTCTGTTACGTGAGATGTACACATGAAGTGTTAAAAGGTATAGTGCATTCTACAACTGAGTATCACTTTTGCAAGTGAACAGACAAATGAATTTTACTTCAGAATCTGACAGTATTTTTTGGGGAAAAATGGGTATAATGGGTTTAAATTTACTAACACTGTTAAATCACATCTAGTATTTGGTACTACATAATTCAATGCAACTATATGGCACAATTATACAAAATGTGCTAATATCAAAGAACATAACCAAAATTAAGATAGCAAACAAGCCGGGCTCAGTGGCTCAGCCTGTAATCCCGCGCCTTTGGGAGGCTGAGGTGAGTGGAT
>NW_007253864.1:840728-846021 GCF_000164805.1 Carlito syrichta | reverse complement strand
TTGAGTTGGCATCTCACTTCGTTGCCTAGAGCTGGAGTACAGTGGCACACTCATGGCCTCCCCAGCATTGACCTGCTGGGCTCCAGTTATTCTTCTGCCTCAACCTTACAAGTAGCTGGAACTACAGGTGTGCACTACCACACCCAGCTAAGTTTTTATTTATTGTATAAACGAGGTCTCGCCAAGTTGCCCGGGCTGGTCTTGAACCTGTAGACTCATGCAGTCTACTTGCCTCGGCCTCCCAAAGTGCTGGGATTACAGGCTGAGCTACCAAGCCCAGCCAGTTGCTCTTTCTTTTAAAGAAAATTGATGGCAAGCAAACTTTCAGAAAAAAATTACACATGGTGTACTAAGCATATTCCTAAAAAGTGTAAAAGATGCACACTTGGAAAATACAAAATTAAAAATTTAAGCAACTGATGCACTTCATATTTATAAGATTATAAAGATAAGTGCCCTTTTTAGCGCTGCTTTATATAGAATTTTCTTTTGATGTAAAGTTCATGAATTGTGCTCCTGTTGTGTTTCCTTCTTTGACTATTGTGAATAATATTACAGTGAACAGTGACTGGCATACAAGTATCTGTTTCAGTCCTTGCTTTTTTTTTTTTTTTTTTTTGAGTTGGAGTCTCACTCTCTCGCCCTGACTGGAGTGCAGTGGCCGCTCCCGGTCACCGCTGCCTCGACCTGCTGGGCTCCGGCGATCCTTCCGCCTCAGCCTTCCAAGTAGCTGGAACTACAGGCGCACGCTAACACGCCCGGCTTTTTTTTGCTTTATTGTAGAGATGAGGTCTCGCCAAGTTGCCCAGGCGGGTCTCGAACCTGCAGGCTTAGGCAATCCACTCACCTCGGCCTCCCAAAGGCGCAGGATTGCAGGCTGAGCCACCGAGCCCGGCTACACAGTTGTTATTTTCTAGGTTTTTTTTTTCTTTCCTATCTTAGTGGGTATGAAGGTGATATGTCATTTATGGTTTTGATTTGCATTTTCCTGGTAGCTAATGATGTTGAACATCTTTTCATATGCTTATTGGCCATTTGTGTGTCTTCTTGGGAGATATGTCTATTCAGACTTTTTTCAATTTTATAATTTGGGTTATTTGTCTTACTATTGAGTTGTAAGAGTTTTTTATATATGCTAGATACAAATCTCTATTCTAAATCTTTCATTTGGTGGTCTATAAATGGTATGAGTAATGGCGTGGAAGAAAGAACAATAGAATATGTTTGAAAGATAACTGTTAGATTAGTGTGGTTAGATTGTAGAATGTGGGGAGAGAGTGTAGTGGTGACTAAAGATAAGAAAAATTGTGAAGGGCTTATAGTTTAAGTTGGGTATTAATATGGTTGGCGTCAGGGAGCTATCAATGGATTTCCCATGACAAGCGACGTGATTAAATCTGTATCTTACAAAAGTTGCTCTGGTTACAATGTACATGATAGATTCAAGTGGCAAAATATGTTAGATAGGCAGAAAGGTCATACCATCAGCCAAATGAAGCATACAGGAGAAGGGCAGATTTTAGAAGAAAGGTAGTTTGATGTTGGACCTATTGAGTTTGTACCGGTGGAAAAGTTCAGGAAGTAGCTGGAAAAATGGTATTGAACATAAAGTTTTAAAAGATATGAGCATATAGATGACAGAGGATGAGATTAATTACGGAGACTCTCTAGAATAAGAAGAGGACTGAGGATAGAGAAACTTTGTGAAACATGACTTCAAACAACTTTACCATCATGGTTACTGTCCTCTGGCTATTTCCCATCTTCTCTGCATTCTTCATTAAATGAGATAATCAGGTCTGGTTATAATACCCAGATTTGGTGTGACCAGCATATATAAATACAGCATTTTGTTTAACTAGTATTCTAATGATGGACATCAAAATTGTATTCACTCAGTCTTTTGCTGGAGCAAATAATGTTTCATTAAATACTCTTCTGGTCTGTCATTACGCTCATACATGAAATTTTGATGTATTAAAAAATTAGTACTCCATTAGTGAGTGAGTTGCAAATATTTGTTGGCTATTTTTTGTAACCTATGTTATGAATGTTTTCTTTTTTTTTTCTTTTTTTTTTGAGTTGGGGTCTTACTCTGTCACCCAGACTGGAGTGCAGTAGCCGGTCCCGGCCACCGCAGCCTCGGCCTCGACCTGCTGGGCTTGGGCGATCCTTCTGCCTCAGCCTTCCAAGTAGCTGGAACTACAGGTGCGCGCTACCACGCCAAGCTAATTTTTTTATTTATTATAGAGATGAGGTCTCGCCAAATTGCCCAGGCGGGTCTCAAACTTGCAGTCTCAGGCAATTCACTCACCTCGGCCTCCCATAGCACGGGATTACAGGCTGATCCACCGAGCCCAGCTATGAATCTTTTCTTAAAGTTATTTAATGTATGTATTTAATTCATGAATCTTTTTTTTTTTTTGAGTTGGAGTCTCACTCTGTCACCCAGACTGGAGTGAAGTGGCCGCTCCCGGCCACCGCAGCCTCGACCTGCTGGGCTCCGGCGATCCTTCCGCCTCAGCCTTCCGAGTAGCTGGAATTACAGGCATGCGCTACCACGCCCGGCTGATTTTTTGATTTATTGTAGAGATGAGGTCTTGCTGCCCAGGCGGGTCTCGAACCCACGGGCTTAGGCAATCCACTCACCTCAGCCTCCCAAAGGCGCGGGATTACAGGCTGAGCCACCGAGCCCGGCTAATTCATGAATCTTTAATGACATCTAGATTTTATGCCATGGACAGAAACCAAGGTATTCTTTTCTATATTTTCTGCTAGTACTTTCATAGTTTTTCATTTTTGGCATTTATACATCTTTGATCTGTTTGGAATTAATCTTGGTTTGAGAAGCAAGGTATGGATTTGTGTTTCTTTCTAAATGGTCACCCAATGTCCTGTTTATTTTATAGTTTATTTTACCCCTAATTTGAGGTACTAAATTACTTTCTATTGTGTGTCATTTTTCTGTCTGCCTTTTCATATGCCAATACCACTGTGTTTTGATATATGATATTTGAGCTTTTATAGTGCTTTAATATTTGAGAGGGTTAGTTCTTCACTGCTCTTCTCCGTTAGCTCCTTTTCCTTGCTTTGCTTTTTTGTCTGTTTTTTTGTATTAACTTTAGGGACACCCTTTCTATCTTTCAAATAAACGATTAGAATTTTTATTGAGACCACATTAATTTCATAAATTAGCATAGGGAGAATTTATTTGTTTATTATTTATTTATTTATTTATTTACTTTTGAGTTGGAGTCTCACTCCGTCACCGAGACTGGAATGTAGTGGCACTCTGTGGACCACCACAGCCTCAACCTGCTGGGCTCTGGTGATCCTTCCGCCTCAGCCTTCCAAGTAGCTGGAAATACAGGTTCACGCTACCACGCCCAGCTAATTTTTTTGTAGAGGCAAGGTGTCTTTCACTATGTTGCCCAGGCTGGTCTCGAATTCCCAGACACAAGCAGTTCTTCTGTTTTAGCCTCCCAAAGTGCTGGAATGGTTACCATATTACATAAAATGAAACTATTAATGTATAGAATTTTTTGGGAAGACAAATTCATTTATTAGAAAAATATTGAGGGACCTATTTGGAGAACATAGAAATGTCTGGGAGCACAGCAATTTTAGACACTGAGGAGAGTCAACTTGTTACTGAAGTAAGTTTGTACATATAAATTATATTATAGAATGCATATTCAGTTATCTTATTTTTACTGTTTGTTTGGGGTTTTTGAGTTATGGTCTCACTCTGTTACCCAGGGTGGAGTGCAGTGGCATGATCACAACTCACCATAGCTGTGACCTCCTGGGCTTAGGTGATCCTTCTGCCTCAGCCTACTGAGTACTGGGACTGTAGGTGTGCATCACCACACCCAGCTAAATGGTTTTTCTTTTGTTTGGGTTTTTTTTTTTTTTTTGGTAGAAACAAGGGCTACTAAGTTACCTAGGCTGGTCTTGAGTTTTTGGGCTCAAATGATTCTCCTGCCTTGGCATCCCACAGTGCTGGGATTATAGGGGTGAGCCACTGCACCTAGCCTGTAAAGAGGATTGTAAATGCAGTGGGTCAATTGTATGATAAACGATTCAAATCAGAAAACATGGCTTATTGTATTTTATGGACTTTTAAAAGTAATTCACTTTTAGTGCCTATTTTTATTTTATTGTATTTTATTTTTAGAGATAGGGTCTCTGTCTCTTTGGCTGGAGTACAGTGTTCTGATCATTGCACATCACAGCCTCAGACTCCTGAGTTCGAGTGATCCTTCCACCTCAGCCTCCCAAATAAGTAGGATATAGGTATGCAGCACCAAGCTGGCTAATTTAAAAAGCAATTTTTTTAGAGACAGGCTCTTACTCTTGCTATGTTGCCTGGTCTTAGACTCTTGGCCTCAAACAATCCTCCTGCTTCGGCCTACCAAACTGCTGGGATTACAGGTGTGAGGTAGTATGCCCAGCCCTTTTTTGATAACTAAGGTTGACTATTATCTTGTCACATTTGAAATGTATGCCTTCTTTTTTTTTTTGAGTTGGAACCCTGTGCCATCGTCCAGGCTGGAGTACAGTGGCACGCTCACGGCCAGTGCAGTCTCAACTTACTGGGTTCTGGCCGATCCTTCTGCTTCAGCCTTCCAAGGAGCTGGAACTACAGGCACGCTACCACACTTGGCTGATTTTTGATTTATTGTAGAATTAAGGTCTCACTAAGTTGCCCGGGCTGGTCTCGAATCTGCTGGCTCAGGCAATCCACTTGCCTCGGCTTCCCAAATTGCTGGGATTACAGGCTGAGCCACCGAACCTGGCCGTATGTCTTCTTATTATAGTATAATGTTGGTGTCTATATTCATTTTCTTCACCATTAGATAGATGTTCCTCCTGTGTGCTTACCTTTGTCAAAGCACAGATAGCATGTATTGGTAATGATCTGTTTACTTGTCCATATCCCCATTCAGAGGTCAATTGATATTCATCATCCTAGTACCTAGAAGTTATCTATAAATAAATTTTTATTGATTGAATAAAAAAGTTAGCTGGGCTCGGTGGCTCAGCCTGTAATCCCGTGCCTTTGGGAGGTGAGTGGATTGCCTGAGCCCGCGGGTTCGAGACCTGCTTGGGCAGCGAGACGTCATCTCTATAATAAATCAAAAAATCAGCCGGGCGTGGTAGCACATGCCTGTAATTCCAGCTACTTGGAAGGCTGAGGCGGAAGGATCGCAGGAGTCCAGCAGGTCGAGGTTGCGGTGTCTGGGAGCGGCCATTGCACTCCAGTCTGGGCGACAGAGTGAGACTCCAACTG
>NW_007253864.1:837905-840653 GCF_000164805.1 Carlito syrichta | reverse complement strand
CACACACACACACACACACACACACACACACACACACACACACACACACACAAAATTGCTTGGCATGGTGGCTCGTGCCTATATAGTCCCAACTACTTGGGAGAATGAGGCAAGAAGAACAGTTGATCCACACACACACACACACACACACACACACACACACATACACACACAAAATTGCTAGGCATGGTGGCTCGTGCCTATATAGTCCCAACTACTTGGGAGAATGAGGCAAGAAGAACAGTTGATCCCAGGAGTTTTAAGCTGCAGTGAGCTATGATTTTGCCACTGTGCTCCAGCCTAGACCACAGAGTGAGACTTCATCTCTAAAAAGAATACATAAATAAAAATTTGTTAACTATTTTTAAACAATAAAACTAAGGTACACGCTTATAATAAATCCGTATTTATTCAGAATGTTTTATATTTATATTTTAAATTCATAGTTATCACAATAAGTGTAAATAGTAATATATGAATTTATGTTATATTATTCAAGTAATCTACTTTTAACATTAGATTGGGTAGTAGTTTTCTCTAGTTCTGGGTTCTTAATTCTTGAAGTAATACATTCTAATATTTGAGAAATTAATCATTTCTAACATGCATGTTTTTTCACTTTTCATATTTCTAAAATTCAGATGTGTTTCAGTCACTGTCAGGTAACTGTCATAGAGTAGTTGTCATTGTCTGTGCATACACAAACTTAGTCACACATATTTATGTTGTCATTACTTCATTTGGGCTATGTGCACTGCTAGTACTACACATATTTAATTACTGTTTAAAATACAATTACACTATTTTGTAACATTTAACTAAAAGGTTATTGATTATACAGAATGGCACAGAAACAGAACAGCCTAAATTTAATCTTTTTTTGTTTTGTTTTGTTTTGTTTTTTGAGTTGGAGTCTCGCTCTGTCGCCCAGACTGGAGTGCAGTGGCTGCTCCCAGCCCCTGCAGCCTTGACCTGCTGGGTTCCAGCGATCCTTCCGCCTCAGCCTTCCAAGTAGCTGGAACTACAGGCGCGCGCTACCACGCCCTGCTAATTTTTTGATTTATTGTAGAGATGAGGTCTCACCAAGTTGCCCAGGCGGGTCTCAAACCCGTGGGCTCAGGCAATCCACTCACCTCAGCCTCCCAAGGCGCGGGATTACAGGCTGAGCCACCGAGCCCGTCTTAAATTTAATCTTAGTGAAGCAAATATTTGTTGTTGAAGAAATAAAAGCAATTCCACATTTCAAAAAAAAAATTAGAGTCTCACTCTGTCACCCATACTTGAATGCAGTGGCACTCTCATGGCCACTGCAACCTCGGCCTGCTGGGCTCAAGCAGTCCTTCTGCCCCAGCCTTCCAAGTAACTGGAACCACAGGCACGCACTACCACACCTGGCTAATTTTTAAATTTTTGTAGAGATAAGGTCTTGCCAAGTTGCCCAGGCTGGTCTCAAACCCCTAGGCTCAGGCATTCCTCTTACCTCTGCTTCCCAAAGTGCTGGAATTACAGGTGTGAGCCACCGTACTGAATTATACACTTTTTTGCAAACCAACAATCAAGTGTTTTATGAACTAAGCAAAGCACTTTAAGGCAGAAGAAATTGTCACATCTCTTGGATTAAGTCTAAATAAGTTGAAAGTTATTTCATTAATAAGAAAAAATTCTAAGTGGCATAGTGTCATAATTTAATTTGCAGTATTTTTTCATGTTATATTAACTGATGGTGTAACTTATAGTTAGTTGATGACATTGGATTCGGTAACTTTTATTATATTTCTTTTTCTCCTTCCTTCCTTCCTTCCTTCTTTTCTTCCTTCCCTCCATCCCTCCCTATTTCCCTCCTCCCCTCCTGTCTTCTTCCCTCCCTCCTTCCCTCTTTGCAAGTCAGTCTCACTCTGACTCCCAAACTGGAGTGCAGTGGAGCAATCACAGCTCAGCACAACCTCGACCTCCTGGGCTCAGGTGATCCTTCTGCCTCAGCCTTAGGACTGCAAGTGTGTGCTACCATGCCCAGCTAACTTCTTAATTTTTTGTAGGGACAAGGTTTTGCTATGTTGCTTAGGCTGTTTTTGAATACCTGAACTCAAGCAATCCTGCCTTAGCTTTCCAAAGTTTTGGGTTTACAGTTATGAGCCACAGTGCCCAGTCTTTGTATTTCTTTTTTATGTTCCTTGATAAGTAATCATGCAACCTTTTAAAACTATGACATTGTTTTCTTTTTTTCAGTCTTTTAAAAATTAAGCATTTTATTTTGAGATAATTGCAGATTTGCATGCAGTTGTAAAACAGTACAGAGATTGTCTGTGCCTTTTGCCCATTTCCTCCAAAAGGTAACATACTGTAAAACTATATAATAACACCACAACCAGGATATTGGCATTGCTAGACAGTACTTTTCTGATTAATGGCTTAGGTAAGCATAAATGTTCTCCAGTATATGAAACTGAATATAAGGTATATATTTACCTTATATACCATACCTTCCTTATTTTTTGGCCAATGCTTTGTTCAGTTCAGACCACATAGTTCTCCATATGCTTGGTCTCACAATTATAAAAATTTTGAAAAATAATTTCTTCAATTTTTCTATATGCTACTTTTTAAAACAAAAATATATTTATTAAAGTACTTAGATAACATTGTGATTGGTAAGTCAGTTTTTAGATGAAATTAATACAGAGTTGGTATTTTTTGTTTCTCAGAATTTTTTTTTTTTTTTGAGTCGGAGTCTCACTCTATCACCCAGAC
>NW_007253864.1:834332-837885 GCF_000164805.1 Carlito syrichta | reverse complement strand
AAGGCTGAGGCAGAAGGATCACCTGAGTATGGCAGGTCGAGGCTGCGGTGGCTGGGAGCATACCACTGCCCTCCAGCTTGGGTGACAGAATGAGACTCCAACTCAAAAAAAAGAAAAAAATGAAATTTGTATTTGCTAGTATAGATCTCTAAAAATAGAAGTTTGAAAAATTGTCTTAGGATTTCATTAATTTTTTTTTTTTTTTGGGGCATGCACTACCATGCCTGACTAATTTTTAAATTTTTGTAGAGATGAGGTCTTGCCAAGTTGGAGTCTCACTCTCACCCAGGCTAGACTGCAGTGGCCGCTCACAGCCACTGCAGCCTAGACCTGCTGGGCTCCGGCCATCCTTCCGCCTCAGCCTTCCAAGTAGCTGGAGCTACAGCCGCGCACTAACACGCCCAACTAATTTTTTGATTTATTGTAGAGATGAGGTCTTGCCAAGTTTCCCAGGCGGGTCTTGAACCTGCAGGCTTAGGTGATCCACTCACCTCAGCTTCCCAAAGCACAGGATTACAGGCTGAGCCACTGAGGCTGGCTGGATTTCATTAATTTTTGAATAAACTAATATGTAAGAAGCAAGAGCCTCCATTTGTGGTCCTTTATGCAAGACAGTAAGGACAGAATCGCAAATTATTATTTATTTATTTATTTATTTATTTATTTTTGAGTTGGAGTCTCACTCTGTCGCCCAGACTGGAGTGCAGTGGCCGCTCCCGGCCACTGCAGCCTTGCCTGCTGGGCTCCAGCGATTCTTCTGCCTCAGCCTTCTGAGTAGGCGGAATTACAGGCACGCACTACCATGCCCGGCTGATTTTTTGATTTATTGTAGAGATGAAGTCTTGTTGCCCAGGTGGGTCTCGAACCCGCGGGCTCAGGCAATCCACTCACCTCAGCTTCCCAAAGCACAGGATTACAGGCTGAGCCACTGAGGCTGGCTGGATTTCATTAATTTTTGAATAAACTAATATGTAAGAAGCAAGAGCCTCCATTTGTGGTCCTTTATGCAAGACAGTAAGGACAGAATCGCAAATTATTATTTATTTATTTATTTATTTATTTATTTTTGAGTTGGAGTCTCACTCTGTCGCCCAGACTGGAGTGCAGTGGCCGCTCCCGGCCACTGCAGCCTTGCCTGCTGGGCTCCAGCGATTCTTCTGCCTCAGCCTTCTGAGTAGGCGGAATTACAGGCACGCACTACCATGCCCGGCTGATTTTTTGATTTATTGTAGAGATGAAGTCTTGTTGCCCAGGTGGGTCTCGAACCCGCGGGCTCAGGCAATCCACTCACCTCAGCTTCCCAAAGCACAGGATTACAGGCTGAGCCACTGAGGCTGGCTGGATTTCATTAATTTTTGAATAAACTAATATGTAAGAAGCAAGAGCCTCCATTTGTGGTCCTTTATGCAAGACAGTAAGGACAGAATCGCAAATTATTATTTATTTATTTATTTATTTATTTATTTTTGAGTTGGAGTCTCACTCTGTCGCCCAGACTGGAGTGCAGTGGCCGCTCCCGGCCACTGCAGCCTTGCCTGCTGGGCTCCAGCGATTCTTCTGCCTCAGCCTTCTGAGTAGGCGGAATTACAGGCACGCACTACCATGCCCGGCTGATTTTTTGATTTATTGTAGAGATGAAGTCTTGTTGCCCAGGTGGGTCTCGAACCCGCGGGCTCAGGCAATCCACTCACCTCAGCTTCCCAAAGCACAGGATTACAGGCTGAGCCACTGAGGCTGGCTGGATTTCATTAATTTTTGAATAAACTAATATGTAAGAAGCAAGAGCCTCCATTTGTGGTCCTTTATGCAAGACAGTAAGGACAGAATCGCAAATTATTATTTATTTATTTATTTATTTATTTATTTTTGAGTTGGAGTCTCACTCTGTCGCCCAGACTGGAGTGCAGTGGCCGCTCCCGGCCACTGCAGCCTTGCCTGCTGGGCTCCAGCGATTCTTCTGCCTCAGCCTTCTGAGTAGGCGGAATTACAGGCACGCACTACCATGCCCGGCTGATTTTTTGATTTATTGTAGAGATGAAGTCTTGTTGCCCAGGTGGGTCTCGAACCCGCGGGCTCAGGCAATCCACTCACCTCAGCCTCCCAAAGGTGTGGGATTACAGGCTGAGCCACCGAGCCCGGCGCAAATTATTTTTTTAAAACTATTTTTAATGCTACAAGGCTGGAAATAATGGCCAGCCATTTTATATTAGCAAGTAACCTACTAGATCCTTTCTATACACAAATGTGTGTGTGTGTATGCAGATATACAAATGCTTCTCGGTTTACGATGGGCTTATGACCTGATGAATTCATCACAAGCTGAAAATGTTGGAAGTTGAAAATGCATTTAATACTATAAGAAAGTGATTGGTAGTTGTGGGAAACTGCCAGGAGAGGAGGAATAGGCTTGTCAGTTGAGGTAAGCTGTCAGGAGAGGGCGGGGCACACCTCATCAACAAGGGTAGCTGCATAATGAACATTTGTATACCTAACTCTGAATTATACCCCACATCTTTAAAAAAAAAAAAAAAAAAAAAAAAGAAAATGCATTTAATATACCTAAGCTGTCAAACAGCTTAGCCTAGCCTACCTTAAAAATGTGCTCAGAATACACTTAACCTACAATTGGTAAAAATTACCTGGCACAAACCTATTTTATAACACAGTATGCGGAATCTATGAAACTTCCTGAATACTGAAAGTGAAAAAACAAATAATTGTTATTGGTACTTGAAGTACATCTCTATTGAAAGCATATCACTTTCACACTATTGTAAAGTCAAAATCAAAGTTGAACCATGTCAGGAATGTCTGTATACATAAATATAATGTTTTTTCTCTGGAGACTATCAAGACAAATTTATTGCTTAGCTGAAGCTACTGTTTGTTTTCTTCTCAACTTGATTCTCAGGATACATTGATTTGCACAGTGAACGTAATAAGCAACATGTATGTTACAAATGATTTAAAAGTATGAAATCAGGGACATAGAAATGAATGCAAGTGTTACAGGAAGGTGCTTGGTTTTGTTTCATGATGTCTAAGATAGTTGACTGATCTTCCATGGTAGATGAACAGGAGAACCATGAGCAGCATTATGTGTGGATATCTCTCAATATATCCTGTCATCTGACCAGATGGCTACCTGGGCTAGCTTATTACCTCATACTATTGTTGTTCTTCGTGCATTTTCATATATACCCTGTGAAGTAACATATTTATCTGCCCCAGGGGCCTAGAGTGAAAGATAACAAGATGTAACTTTGGAGTGTAATACTATATATTATATATTATACATTGGCTAGAGGTGCTAGCAAGTGATGGTCATTTTATGGTATGGGAGAGAGTGTGACATAATATTCTTAGGTTTGCTTTATTTTCTTTCATCATAATGTATGAATTTCAAAATACAGTAATGTACATTATTACTTGTAAATACATATAGTAATATCTCCTGCAGAAAAATTTTTTCTTGTCGAGAATATTTGATTTTTTTTTGTTGGTTTTTTTTTTTTTTTTTTCAGAGTCTCGCTCTGTTGCCCAGACTGGAATG
>NW_007253864.1:809489-833825 GCF_000164805.1 Carlito syrichta | reverse complement strand
GCTGAGGCGGAAGGATCGCCGGAGCCCAGCAGGGCGAGGCTGCGGTGCCCGGGAGCGGTCACTGCACTCCAGTCTGGGACACAGAGTGAGACTCCAACTCAAAAAAATAAAAAATAAAAAAATAAAAATAAAAGTTTAATGATACTTATTATATTTAAGTTGTCTTGTTCTTATTTTTCTAGGATTCTGACACTTCATGACATGTAATTATTTAGAGCAATAATGAATACTGACCTGTTTTGGATTAGTGGATGACCTTCGGAAATGATCCAATGATATCGACCATAGAGAAGCTGAATGAATATACTTCATTTGGAGTGAACAGCACAGACTGTTACTGAATTTTCAAGATGACAGATCCAATGATGGACTTTTTTGATGATGCCAATCTTTTTGGTGAGACCTTGGAAGGTTTGTCAGATGATGCATTTGTACAACCAGGACCTGTTTCGCTAGTTGATGAATTGAATTTGGGTGCAGAATTTGAGCCTTTGCACATAGATTCACTGAACCATGTTCAAGGTACTCCAGCACATCAGAAGATGACTGATTTTGAACAGTTAAATCAATTTGATTCAATGAAATTTCACCACGTTAATCAGTCTTTTGGTAGCCCAGCTGAACATGTGTTATCACCACACTCTCAGTTTAATTGTTCTCCAATCCATCCCCAAAACCAACCCAATGGTTTGTTTCCAGATGTAGCAGATGGCAGTCCAATGTGGGGTCATCAAACAGCTACTAGCATTTCAAATCAGAATGGATCTCCTTTTCACCAAGGACATTCACACTCTATGCATCAAAATAAAAGCTTTGTGGCACATCATGACTTTGCCTTATTTCAGGCCAACGAACAACAAACACAGTGCACTTCACTACGCTCACAACAAAACAGAAATAATCTCAACCCAGGGCAGAATTCTCTCAGCCAGTCTAAAAATTTCATGGATGTCAATGTTTCTGGTCCACATAGAGTCAGTGTTAACCACCCACCACAAATTACTAACGCATCTAATTCACAGCAGTCTCTTTCGATGCAGCAATTTTCCCAAACGTCAAATCCTTCAGTACACTTCCTTAAGTGTAGCAATCATCAAGAAGGAAATTTTAATGGACCTTCCCCAAATATGACTTCTTGTTCTGTCAGTAATTCACAGCAATTTTCTTCACATTATGCCTTTTCCAGTAATCATGTGTCACCAAACAGTCTACTTCAGTCCTCTGCAGTTCTTGCACCTAATCATACAAATCAGACTTTATCTGATTTCACTGGAGGTAATTCCTTTTCACCTCATAGAGGAATCAAGCAAGAATCCAGTCAGCACATCCTAAATCCCAATGCATCATTGAATTCAAATAATTTCCAAATGTTGCATTCATCACATCCTCAGGGTAATTATAGCAATTCAAAATTATCTCCTGTGCACATGAACTTCCCAGATCCTGTTGACTCAGGAACTCAAATGGGCCATTTCAATGATCATGTAGAAACTAATGGCTTTTCATCTTTAGAAGAGAATTTACTTCATCAAGTGGAATCTCAAACTGAGCCATTCACAGGACTTGACCCGGATGACCTCCTTCAGGAGGACCTTCTTCCACAATTTGATGAGTCAACTTTTGGACAAGATAATTCAAGTCACGTTTTAGATCATGACCTTGATCGACAGTTCACTTCACATCTTGTAACACGGCCTTCTGATATGGCTCAGACTCAGTTGCAAAGTCAGGTTCGGAGCTGGCATTCATCATTTTCTAATCATCAGCATATGTATGACAGAAATCGCCTATGTTTACAGCGACAGGTATGTAGTTCTTTGCCTTTGTTTTGGCGATTTGGGTAGGGTGAACTTTTATTGAGTTAATTTTATATGAAACAAAGTCAACATTTCTCAAACTCAGTAATTCTATTAAGTGAACACGCTTATTTTGATATACGATTATGTTGCTTTAAGTGTCTTATTGAAAGTGATTCATTGATGTGCTTAAAGCAATAGACTAACTTCTATACTTAGAAATGTAAGATTTTAAGACCTATTTTGTAACTTTTAATAATGATTACCTTTAACAAGTTATTTTATCCAAAACAGAAACTTAATCATCATAATTAAAAGGAAAAAAAACAGACTGGGAAAATTTTATTGCAAATATGATGGATGCAGTTAATAGTCCTATAAAAAGCTCATATAAATTGATTAGCAAAATTTTAAGATCTCAGTTTAACTAGATAAAACATGTAAGCTGAAATTTACAAAAAAGGAAATTAAATTAGTTTAAAAAACCCAGAGTAATATGAAACCTTAATAATAAAAATTCAATTTGAAGTGTGGTTTCATTTTTACTATTAGAAAACATTTTTAAGCTGGGCTCGGTGGCTCAGCCTGTAATCCCGCACCTTTGGGAAGCTGAGGTGAGTGGATTGCCTGAGCCCGCAGGTTCGAGACCCGCCTGGGCAGCGAGACCTCATCTCTACAATAAATAAAAAAATCAGCTGGGCATGGTAGCGCATGCCTGTAATTCCAGCTACTGGGAAGGCTGAGGCGGAAGGATCGCTGGAGCCCAGCAGGCAAGGCTGCGGTGGCTGGGAGCGGCCACTGCACTCCAGTCTGGGCGACAGAGTGAGACTCCAACTCAAAAAAAAAAAAAGAAAAGAAAACATTTTTAAAGTGTTACTGCTTAATATTGGCAAATTTATGGTAAAATTGGTACTTAGATGACTTTGTTAATTGATATTTTGAAGAACAATTTGGTGTTATATTAAAGAATATAAAATACATAAATAACCCCAACATAGCAAAAGTAATGAAACCAAAGATATTTATCTTAATATATTTATAAGAGACAACTGGAAACATAATTCATTATCATATTCACATTAGATGGACTATTATAGATATTAAAAAAGATTTTGGAGTCCAGGCATGGTGTCTCACACCTATAATTCCAGCACTTTGGGAAGCTGAGGTAGGAAAATCATTTGAGAGAAGGAGTTCAAGACCAGCCTGGGCAACATAGCAAGACCCCATCACTACAATAGAATTTTTTTTTTTTTGAGTTGAAGTCTCGCTCTGTCGCCCAGACTGGAGTGCAGTGGCTGCTCCTGGCCATCGCAGCCTCGACCTGCTGGGCTCCGGCGATCCTTCCACCTCAGACTTCCAAGTAGTCGGAACTATAGGCATGTGCTACCACACCCGGCTGATTTTTTTGATTTATTGTAGAGATGATGTTTCGCTGCCCAGGCGGGTCTCGAACCCGTGGGCTCAGGCAATCCACTCACCTCAGCCTCCCAAAGGCACGGGATTATAGGCTGAGCCTCTGAGCCCGGCCAAAATATTTTTTAAAAAATTAATTGGATGTGGTGGCACATGCCTGTAGTCCTAGCTACAGGAAGATTGCTTGAGTGTGAGGCTGCAGTGAGCTATGGTCACATCTCTGCACTGAAGCCTGGATGATAGAGGAAGTCCTTATCTTCCAAAATAAATAAATAAAATAAAAATTAAGGATTTTGAAGGCCAGTGCTGATGGGGACATAATTAAGATCATAGTAAAGTAGTTAAGAATGCAGGCTCTGGTCCCAGACTACATGGGTTATAATTTTGGGTTCTGTTACTAGCTATGTGACTTTGAACTAGTTATATAATTTCTCTATGTCTCTTTTTGCTCATCTTTAAAATGTGAAATAACAGGAGGATCTATCTAATCGGGCTTTGAAAAGGATTAATGGAGTTATAATCTATAAAAGTGTTTAGGACTGTGCCTAGCATATAGTAGGAAATTAATCTATGTTTTTGTAATTGTCCTTTTTTTCATAGGGGTATGAATATATGCATATGAAAAAGTATTGGAAGGAAATAAATTGTTTTAGGGTAATGAAATCACACCATTCCCTTGTTTTCTATAATTTTTGTCATGTGAATATATTACTTTTATAATTAAGTGAATTTCATGTAATATTTTACATTTTTTTTGAAATTCTTTTGTTAAATTAGGCATTCGTAAACTGCTCTAGCACTTTGGGCACCTGTGAAATTCAGCAGACAGTGAAATTATACCATGGCTTTTAAAATCAAATATTTAGGGATCAGTTTTTTGTTTTAAAACCTTAAAGTTTTTGAAAAAGATAAAAGCCTTATCTTTTCCATTGGGTTGATTTTAATTCTATTATTTTCAACACATTTTTAAAAATGTCTAAATAGTTGTAGAAATACTTAAAAGGCACTCCACCTCTCCTTTTTGTGACATGAGTTGAGTACTATGTTTTACTCCCTCTACTGGAGGAAGATTAAGCATCTTAGTCTTAGTCTTAGTCAGAAGGACCCTGGAAAAACTCTCCACTCATTGAACTTAGGTTCATCTATCCATTTTGTATATACATTGTTGACTAGTTTGACCAATCTCTTTGTCCAGTATATAATTGAAGTCATGAGGTATAGTGTTTATTAACAACTTTAAAAAATTTTAATTTTCTAAGGCCTGTCATTATTATTATTATTTTTTTGAGTTGGAGTCTCACTCTGTTGCCCAGACTGGAGTGCAGTGGCTGCTCCCGGCCACCGCAGCCTTGCCTGCTGGGCTCCGGCGATCCTTCCACCTCAGCCTTCCCAGTAGCTGGAATTACAGGCATGCGCTACCACGCCCGGCTGATTTTTAGTCTTAAACTCTATAGCCATTTACTGGTTTTTTTCCTATACAAAATTATCAGCTTTATGGAAGTATAATTGATATATAATAAACTGAACATGTGTTAAGTGTAGAATTCGGTATATTTTGACATATGAAGGGGACCAAAAAAAAAGCAATCCAGAATTATCTGTTGGAGGGCAGGCCCTTTGTAGTGCAAGCTTTCCCGCCCCCCCCCGCCCCCCCCAAGTCTTCTAGGAACTCATGGCATCAGTGTACCAGTTAGCATTGCTGTGAGAGAAGTTTGTCTTCGGTGAATTTTTGCTTTGAAAGAAGATTCTTTCAACGTATTTGCATATCTCATGATGGTTGATTTATGAACATATCTGCCCACACCATGCTGAGTGTGGCTGTTTTTGCCAAATATGGCATGATCCCCTTCCCCACCCTCTGTATTCACCCAATCTTGTCCTGAGCAACTTTTTTTGTCCGTGGATAAAGAAAGTCTCAAAGGGAAACATTTTGCTTGTGTGGAAAAGATGAAACAAAAAACGGCAGAGGCACTAAAAGGCATCAAAATCGAGTTCAAAAAGTGAGCAGTGTAAAAAGCATCTCTACAGGTGTATTGCATCAAACAGAAAGTACTGTAAAGGTGACTGAAGTTTAAACACGTAAAAATAAATACATAAATTTTTATAAATCAATTCCGGGGTTTTTTTGGTCCTCCCTCGTATGTATATACCAGTGAAATCAACATCACAATGAAAATACTGAACAGGCCAGGCGAAGTGGCTCAAGCCTGTAATCCCATCACTTTGGGAGGCCGAGGCAAGAGGACTGCCTGAGCCCAGGGTTTTGAGACCAGCCTGGGTAACATGGTGAGACCCCCATCTCTACAATATATCAAAAACTTAGTCCCTTCCCCCATTTAGGTAACCACTGATCTGATTTCTGTCACTATGGATTAGTTTGCATTTTCTAGAATTCATGCAATATGTACAGTGTGTCTGCCTTCTTTTATAACATGATTATTTTGAGATTTATCTACTTATTGCAAGTAAAATGGCTCATTCTTTTTTATTACTAAAATAGTACTCTATTATATGAATATACCTGCTGATATTATTTCCAGTTTTGAGTTATCATGAATAAAGATGCTCTGAATATTTGTGTATAGTTTTGTGAGGACATATATTTTTATTTCCATTGAGTAAATACCTAGCAATCGCTGAATTATTAGGTAGTTGTATATTTAACTTTTTAAGAAACTAGGAAAATAGGGCTGGGAACAGTGGATCACGGTTATAATCCCAACACTTATAGAGGCTTAGGTGAAAGGATTGCTTGAACCTAGGACTTCGAGACCATCTTGGGCAACATAGCAAGACCTCATCTCTACAAAACAGTCTACATATTAGCCCAGAGAGGTGGTGTTCACTAGAAGTCCCAGCTACTTGGAGGCTGAGGTGGAAGATTGCCTGAACCCAGAATGTTGAGGCTTTGGTGAGCTGTGATCATGCCACTGTACTCCAGTCTGGATGACAACGTAAGACCTCAACTCAAAAAAAAAAAAAAGAAAGAAAATAAATTAGGAAAATATTTTCTAGTGACTATATCATTTTACATTTCCTCTAACAGTTGTATGAGGGTTCCATTTACTTCACATCTTTGTCAGCACTTGATATATTCAATCTTTTTAATTTTAGCCATTTTAATAGGTACATAGTAGTACCATATTGTGGTTTTAATTTGCATTTCTTTAATGATTCATACTATTGTACATTTTTTCATGTGTTTATTGCCATCCATGTATCTATCTCCTCTGGTAAAGTTTCTGTTCAAATTTTTTGTCCACTTGAAAAATTAGGTTTGACTTTTTATTAAGTTGTAATATTCTGATTGTCAGATATATGTTCTGCAAATATTCTTTTCCAGTCAGTGTGTTGCTTTGCCCATTGTTTCTTTTTATTATTATTATTTTTTGAGTTGGAGTCTCACTCCTTTACCCAGGCTGGAGTGCAGTGGCACGCACGCTCACAACCACCCCAGCAGGTCAAGGCTGTGGTGGCCGGGAGTGTGCCACTGCATTCCAGTCTTTACTCTTTTGTTGGTTTCTCTTGCCGTGCAAAAACTTTTTAGCTTGATAAAGTCCCGCCTGTCAATTTTAGTTTTTGCTGCATTTGCTTTTGAGGACTTGGCCATGAGTTTATTGCCTAGACTGATGTCTGGGAGGGTGTTCCCTTTTTTTTCTTCTAGGATTGTTATAGTTTGACGTTTCACATTTAAGTGCCTGGTCCGTTGTGAGTTAATTTTTGTATATGGTGATAGGTAGGGGTCAAGTTTCATTCTTCCATGTGTGGTTAAGCCTGTTTTGTTAGCACCATTTACTAAATATGGTTTCTTTTTCCCAATATTTGTATGTTTCACCTCTTTGGTTAGATGAATACTGAGATATTTATTTTTTTGTATGACTTGTGAATGGGATTGTGTTTTTGCTTTTGTTCTCAGCCTGCTTGTTGTTGGTGTATAGAAATGCAACTGATTTTTGTGCCTTGATTTTGTATTCCAAGACTTTACTGGAGTTGTTTATCAGTACAAGGAAGTTTCTAGGTATAGAATCATATATCATCTACAAAGAGGGATAATTTAACTTCCTCTTTTCCTATTTGAATACCTCTGATTTCTTTCTCCTGCCTGATTGCTCTTTCTAGGACTTCCAGTACTGTGTTAAATAAGGTTGGTTGTTTTCATATTAAAATAAGCTAATCCGTACACTGCTTGTTAATATTTTTTGGGTGCCTATTTTGTTCTAAACTTTTTACAGTGTGTTATCTCTATCAATCACTAAAAGACTTAGCTATGGCACTAAAATAAGGAATACATATGTTTGTGTTTATGTAGTAATTTGTGACTTAGATTGTTACTTTTAAAGGGAGGGAAATATCTTCATTTTAGTAGATGGGTAGTACTTACAAGATAATAAGATTATATAATTCCAGCACTTTGGGATGCCAAGGCCAGAGGATAGCTTGTGACTAGGAGTTTGAGAACAACCTAGGTAACACAGCAAGACTCTGTCTCTACAAATGATAATAATAATTATTATGATAATTGTATTATTATTATTTTGCCAAGAATAATGATGTCTTAGCTACTCTGGAGGCCAAAGTTGGAGGATCGCCTGAGCTCAGGAGTTCAAGGTTACAGTGAGCCATGATCATGCCACTACACTCAAATCTGGGTGAAAGAGCAAATCCCTGTCTATTAACTTAAAAAGGGGGTGGGGGCTGGGTGTGGCAAGTGGACCAGGTATGGTAGCTCAAGCCTGTAATCCCAGCACTTTGGGAGCCCGAGGTGAGAGAATTACCTGAGTCCCCGGGTTCTAGACCAGCCTGGGCAACTTGGCGAGACCTCATCTCTACAATAAGTCAAAAAATTAGCCGGACATGGTAGTGCATGCCTGTAGTTCCAGCTACTTCTGGAGGCCTAAGCCCAGCAGGTTGAGACTGCAGTAGTCGTGAGCGTGCCACTGCCTGGGCGACACAGTGGGATTCCAACTCAAAAAAACAAAAAAGTGATGAGCAGCAGTACCAAAATGTAAAGATATTGAGGAAGATAAAATCACACAAACGATTACTGTGTAGCTATGCAAAGACCTTGGGAAAAAGACACTTTTTGTGGATTATGGAGCAACAGGAATCAAATCAAAAGGAATTTACAAGTGGTAGGAGGAAATCAGGATTTCATGTAGTCTACCTTTGAGATGTCTGATTATGAAATGAAAAATAAAAACAGTAATCTTAGGATTAGAAAGTATAAGGCAAGTAGAAATGAGTATTTTAAATGTTAATATTCTCATCTCTCAAGAGAAATTCCATACCCAATTGCTGTCACTTCCCATTTCCAGCTAACATCCCAAGTCCTAGGCAACAACCATCAGTCTCCCTTCTGTCTGTGGATTTTCGTATTCTGGACATTTCAAATAAATGGAATCATTCAATATATGATTCTTTATTACTGACTTATTTCATGTAGCAAAATTTTTTCAAGGTTCACCTGTATTGTAGCATGTAATTGTATTCCATTTTTAATTGTCAAATATTCCATTGTGTGCATATACTACATTTTGTTTATCCGTTTATTAGTGAAGGATTTTTTAGCTGTTTCTACTTTTTGGCCATTATAAATAATATTGGCATAAGCATGTAAGTATAAGTTTTTATTTCTCTAGGGTATGTACTTAGGATTGGAGTTGCTAGGTTGTATGATATTTCTGTGTTTAACTTTTTGGATAACTTTCAGACTTTTCCAGAGCAACTGTATCATTTTATATTCCCACTCATTATAGTATGATGGTTCTGATTGCTCCATATTTGCCAACCTCTGTTCTTATATATCTTTTTTGTTATAGCCATCTTAGTGCGTGTGAAGTGGTATCTCATTATGGTTTTTGATTTGCATTTTCCTGATTGCTAATGATGTTGAGCATCTTTTCATGGACTTACTGGCCATTAGTATATCTTCTTTCAGAAAAATGCCTATTATGCCCATTTTCAAGCTGGGTTATTTGTCGGTTTTTTTTTTTTAATTTTTATTTTTTTGAGTTGGAGTCTCACTCTGTCACCCAGGCTGGAGGGCAGTGGCACGCTCCCAGCCACCGCAGCCTCGGCCTGCTGGGCTCCTGTGATCCTTGTATCTCAGCTTTCCAAGTAGCTGGAACTACAGGTGCACACTACCACACCCGGCTAATTTTTGGTTTACTGTAGAGACAAGATCTTGCCAAGTTGCCCAGGTGGGTCTCGAACACGTGGGCTCAGGCAATCCTCTCTCCTCCACCTCCCAAAGTGCCAGGTTTACAGACTGAGCCAGGCCTATTTGCCTTTTTATTCTTGAGTTGTAGGAATTCTTTTTGTATTCCAGATCCAAGTTTCTTATCAGATATTTGATTTGCACATATTTTCCTTTCCTTTGGATTTTTTTATATAGAAGTTCATGTCTTCCACATATAAAGGTAGTTTTATTTCTTGCTTTCCATCTGGATGCTTTTTCTTTCCTAATTGCCCCTTCTAGAATCTTTGGTGCAATGTTGAATAGAAATGGCGAGGTTTTATGACAGTGTCTTGCTAAAAGAAAAAGAAAAGAAGTGGCAAGGCAGACAATGTTGCCTTCTTTGTGATGTTAAGGAAAGAATTCCGTCTTTCATTATTAAGTACTACATGATAGTTGTGGGTTTTCATAGATACACTTTATCAGGTTGTGGAAGTTCCTTTCTACTTTTAGTTCAATGTTATTATCATGAAAGGGTGTTTAACTTTGTCAGATTCTTTTTCTTCAACACTTGAGTTGATTATGTGGGTTTTCTTCTTTATTCTGTTAATATGTTATATTACATTAAAATATTTTCAGATACTAGCCTTGCATTTGTAAGATAAATTTTATCGGCTCATGATATGTATATCTCTTTCTGTATATTCTCAGATTAGATTTGCTATCATTTTGTTGCGGATATTTGTATCTATATTAGTAAGAATTATTGGCCTATTTAGTGAATTTATGATGTATACATGTTTGCTATGTTTGATTTTTGGTTTTAATTGCTTATCATGGATAATTGCATTAAACTGAACAATTCGCAAAATATTTATTTCCTGAGCCTCTTACTGAAAATTTATTATAAAAATACTGTATAAGCTGGGCTCGGTGGCTCAGCCTGTAATCCCGCGCCTTTGGAAGGCTGAGGTGAGTGGATTGCCTGAGTCCGCGGGTTCGAGACCCGCCTGGGCAACGAGACCTCATCTCTACAATAAATCAAAAAATCAGTCGGGCGTGGTCGCGCATGCCTGTAATTCCGGCTACTAGGAAGGCTGAGGTGGAAGGATCGCCGGAGCCCAGCAGGTCGAGGCTGCGGTGGCCGGGAGCGGCCACTGCACTCCAGTCTGCGCGACCGAGTGAGACTCCAACTCAAAAAAAAAAAAATACTGTATAAAACCTGGCGTGGGGGCTCAAGCCTGTAATCCCAGGACTTCGGGAGTCTGAGGCGAGAGGATTGCCCGAGCCCGTGGGTTCGAGACCAGCTTGGACAACGTGGTGAGACCTCATTTCTACAATAAGTCAAAAAATTAGCTGGGGGCGGTAGCGCCCTCCTGTAGTTCCAGCTACTTGGAAGGCTTAGGCGGAAGGATTGCCGGAGCCCAGCAGGTCGACACTGGGGTAGCTGTGAGGGTGACACTGCACTCCAGCCTGGGCAACAGAGTGAGACACCAACCTAAAAAAAAGTATATGAAAATACATTATTTTTAAAAGTATTATAAAAATGAAACATTGAACTGTGGTTTTTCCATCTCCCCACGCCCCAGATTAGAGCAAATTAGAATAGAATCAACAAGCTTCTAGTCCGTCTTGGTCCCCAGACTCATTCTTAAGTCTTCACTCCACATTGAAGGATAAATTACTTATTAAATCCTTCTAAGATTATAGCAGCTTGCAAGATGACCTTCACTCTGGATGGTGGAAGTGGTTGGGGACAAATCTAATTTTTTTTTTTTTTTTTGAGTTGGAGTCTCGCTCTGTCGCCCAGACTGAGTGCAGTGGCATGCTCCCGGCCACCATAGCCTCTACCCGCTGGGCTCCGGCGATCCTTCCGCCTCAGCTTTCCAAGTAGCTGGAACTACAGGCGCGCGCTACCATGCCCAGCTAATTATTGACTTATTGTAGGGATCAGGTCTTGCCAAGTTGCCCAGGCGGGTCTCGAACCCGCGTGCTCAGACAGTCCACTCACCTCGGCCTCCCAAAGTGCTGGGATTACAGACTAAACCACCAAGCCTGGGCTAATTTCTTTTTTAACTTTTAAAAACACCATGTACTAGAAGAAATACAATGACTTTTAAGAGATATGAAAGAGTTGTTTTTGTCTATACTGAAAGTCAAAGGTTTTTCATAATTTTGCCTACCCAAGCCATTTAAACTTATTTTCTACTAGTTCTCTATGGAGTTTTAGAGTGAGCATTTAATATCTTATGCTTTATCATGACGGGGTTAGTGCATGGCTGTGTCTCAGAATCTTATAAGAATATGAATGTTTTAATATCTCATAATTTCTTGAACTATAACATGAAATTTTGCTCTACACAGCTATTTCACTTGTGCCTTTGCTTATAATGCTTATTGTTTTCCTTTGAATATTTTCTCATTATCTCTTCATTATAAATATTAGCTTATTTGTGACAAGTCTTCTTGTCCTCTCTGGTTTATATTGATTTATCTGTTTCCCCAGGATATCTGACCATTTATTGTTATGCCTCCTTTTCTCATATTTTAAATGTATTATGTATATTTTGTCTCTATAATGAGAATACTAACTTTTCTGTAAGCAGCATTCAATCTCATTTTTGTCTGTTCCCCAGGTGTTCTATTGTTGCTCCTGTATGTATTGTGTTTTTAGCAAATATTTTCTAAGTTGGGTGTCTGCTACTAGCAGCAGACCAGCATAAATTATAGAAATTAGATTAATCTAATTTTAGTTTGTAGTAAAATGAAACTCACAAAAGGAGGAATTATTAGATAAGTCAGGGTAAAATTAATTCTGTTATGTATATGTCCACTTGGTAAGTACATTTTGAAATCCATTTTACTGAGGCATAATTTACATACATACAATAAAAGTGTACCCATCTGAAATGTAATTTGACGAGTTTTTACAGTATATTATACAACTATGTAATCATTACCCCAATCAAGATATAAAACACTTCCATAATCCCCAAGTTTCCATGTGCCCTTGGTAGGTAGTCAGCCTCTCATTCCTGGCTCCAGACAATCACTAATCTACTTTTTGCCACTATAGATTAGTTTTACCTGATTTTAAATTTCATATGGGTGGAATCATATTTATATACTTTTGTGTCTGACTTTTTTCACTGAGTATAATATTTTTTATGATTTATTCATGTTATTTCTTGTGTCAGTTGACTTCTTTCTCTGTCTTTTTTGGGATATAATTTACATATTGCAAAAATTTACCCTTTCTAGTGGATAGTTTTGACAAATATATATAGGTAAGTAACATTAATCAAGATAGAGAACAGTTACATCAGCCCTCCAGATGTTCTAATACTCTTTTGTAGTAACCCCTCCTCTAACCAGTAACCTCTGGCAACCACTGATTTGGTTTTTGCCCCTATAGTTTTTACTTTTCAAGAATGTCATATATATGATATACAGTATATATGTGACCTTTTGAGTCTGGTTTATTTTACTCAGCATAATGCATTTGTGATTCAATTATATTGTCTAAGGTAGTGGTTTGCTCCTTTCTATGACTGATTAACATTCCTGTTTAAGACATATACCACAGTTTACTCATATACCTCTTGTTGACCACTTGGATTGTTTGGTAGTTTTTGGCTATTATGAGTGAATCTGAATATTCAAGTTCAGTCTTTGTGTATATATGTTTTGATTTATTTTGCATAAATATGTAACAATGGAGTTAATGGTTCACATGTTAAGTGTATATTTAGCTTTATAGCAAATTGCCAAACTTTCAAAATTGGTTGTACTATTTACATTCCCACAAACAGTGTATGAAAGTTCCAAATGCTCCTTCCTCTTCAGTCATTGATATTGTCAGTCTTTGTAATTTTAGTCATTTTATTGAGTGTGTATTGGTATCTCATTATGGTTTTAATTTGTGTTTTGCTAATGGGTAATGATGCTGTGCATCTTTTCATAGGTATATTGACCAAAAATGCATGTTTTATTTTGTGAAGAATCTGTTGGAATATTTTGTACAGACATTGAAGTCAAAGTCTCTAATGTGATTAAGACCTGGAAAACAGATGTATGTGCCTGCATACATGTGTGTGTTTATATGTTGTTGTGTTTGGGAAAAGGAGGAAGAGTTGGAACATGAGCTGAAAGGCCCACAGTAGCTTTTATAAAAAAAAAAGTCTAATTAGGTAATTGTGTGGGATTAAGGAAGACCAGCCACATATAATACAGATTCCTGAAAGCAGATGAGTGAGGAAATAGCATCTAGAAATCTAGGAATAGGCACTATTTAGAGACTTAAATAGCAGTCATGGGACAAAACTTCAAAGATAGCTACTGGGATTAAGGGAAACGAATAAATATCAAGATGTTAACCTAGATTTAGAAGTCTAGTGATACTGGCTCCTTAGTATGGGAATTGAAGCCTAAAGAACATTTATAATTTTTAGGCAGGTTTATTGAAATAGTTTCCATTCATTAAAACTTATCGTTTTTATTATATAGTTCCATGAGTTTTTAAAAATGTGCACAGTTATGTAACTATACCATAATCAAGACATAGATTATTGCTATAAACTCCCAAAATTCCCTCATTCTTTCCCCTAACCCCAGACCCTGGCAATCAATGATTAATCGTCATCGTTTTGCATTTTTGAGAATGTTACACAGATGGAATGATGTAGTATATTGCTTTATTATTCTGACTTCTTCTTAGCATAGTACATTTTTTGTTACATGTATCAGTAGTTTTTTCTTTCATGTTATTGAGTAGTATTCCATTATATAAATGTACCATGTTATATATTCACCAGAACATTTGGGTTGTTTCCAGGTGTTGACAACTATGAAGAAAGCTTCTGTAAACATGTATATACAGGGTTTTTTGTTGTTGTTGTTACCATATTTTTTCATTCTCTTGTATAAATATGCAAGAGTAGGATTGCTTGGGATCATATGTTAAGTGTATGTTGAACTTTATGAAGCATTGTGAAGCTGTTTTTCTTCTTTTTAAAAAAATCAGGATTTAATGAGAGGACAGAAAATCTTCCACAGTGGAAGGGGTGCTGAGTGAGTTTCCCTACCAAGCTGTTTTTCAAAACGGTGGTACCATTTTGAATTCTCACCAGCTGTGTATGAAGGCTTTTGTTGCAGCCGGGCTTGGTGGCTCAGCCTATAATCCGCGCTTTGGGAGGTGAGTGGATTGCCTGAGCCTGGGAGTTCGAGACCCACCTGGGCAACTTCATCTCTACATTAGATGACCTCATCTCTACATTAAATCAAAAAATTAGCCGGGCGTGGTAGCACACGCCTGTAGTTCCAGCTACTTAGAAGGCTGAGGCAGAAGGATCGCCAGAGCCCAGCTGGTCAAGGCTGCTGTGGCCAGAAGCGTGCCACTGCACTCCAGTCGGGGCAATAGAGTGAGACTCCAACTAAAAAAAAAATTTAAAAAAAAGGTTCTTGTTGCTCTATATCCTCTTCATCACTTAATATTGTTAGTTTAAATCTTTTTACCCTGGGGAGACACCCCTTATCAACAAGGGTACCTGAACGAAGCATATTTGTATACCTAAAACTTAACTGTACCCTGCAATATCATAATAAAAAATATTGATTAAAAAAAATAAAATACATTTTTTTGCCCATTCAAATAGATATGCATTGATATCTCATGGATTGACCTTGCATTTCCTTAATGTCTAGTGATGTGAACATCTTTTCTCAGTGTTTATTTGCTAGACAATTATCTTCTTTGGCAAAGTTTCTGTTCAAATCTGTTACTTATTTTTAAACTTATTATATTACTGAATTTTGAGACTTATTTATATAAGGAACATTAATCATAATCACGATAATTAACACTGACATTTACTGAATGTTTATGTGTCAGATACTGTTCTAAGATCCTTTGCTTGAATTATGTCACTTAAATTCACAGCTTATTAGGTTAAATACTATGATTAACCTCATTGTACAGATGATGAAACCATACCAAACACTTGTTAGGTTTTAGAGATACAAATTGAATTTGACCTTGGCTTTTAAGTCACTATAATATGCTATGGTAAATAAAACTAAAATTATATAGTAAAAAGGAAGTTATATCCAAAAGTGAATTTTGAACAGTCATTTGGGAGACTACCTTTTGAAGAAAGGGCATGCTAGACAACTAGACAGTAAATTCAGCATTTTAGATATCACAGATCTGAAAAAGGCTGGGTGTGGTGGCTCATGCCTGTAATACCAGAACTTTTGGAGGATGAAGTGGGAGGATTACTTGAGGCCAGGGGTTCAAGACCAGTGAAGACCCCCATCTTTACAAATAATTTTTAGAAATTAGCCTGGTATGGTGGCATGTGCCTGTGGTCCCAGCTACTTGGGAGGCTGAGGTGGAGGATCACTTGAGCTCAGAATTTCAAGTTTGCAGTGAGGTACGATGGTGCTACTCCACTCCAGCCTGGGCATGTGAACAAAAATCCCAGAAAAAAAAAGACTAAAAAAGACTCCCAGAAAAATAAAAGACTAAAAAACTGAAACAAGCTTAGTGTTGCTGCAATATGAAGTAAAATAAGTCTTTGAGAATTGGAGATACAACTGGAAAGAGTTGGTGACTCAACTCTCAGAAGTTCAGAAATGTGGGTACAGACTTAAACCCTTTTCTTTCCTTCACATTTTGATAGTGGGTTTTAAAAGACTTCTTTCTTCTTGCTCCTCCCTTCCCCTACCACTATAACATGGATTAAAGTAACTCTCAGGCCTCTTTTAGCATTTCATAGATTTCTCCCACTGTTAGAAGAAATAGGCAATATTATATTTCTATTTTACTGTTTTCTTTCTGGATAAAAACATCTCAAATGTCAGGCTAATAGAATAAAAAAGACAAATAATTTGTTTTTAGTGTCAAGACATCATTGCATTAGAACAGTAAGTCTTTTCCTTAAATGCCTGAATATAAGAATTATTGTTTACTTAGATTAATAATAAGATAATAGTCTTCAGTTTGAGTTATAATTTTTTTTTTTTGAGTTGGAGTTTCACTCCGTCGCCCAGACTGGAGTGCAGTGGCCGCTCCTGGCCACCGCAGCCTCGACCCACTGGGCTCCGGTGATCCTTCTGCCTCAGCCTTCCGAGTAGCCGGAATTACAGGTGTGCGCTACCATGTCCGGCTAATTTTTGATTTTATTTATTTATTTATTTATTTATTTATGAGTTGGAGTCTCACTCTGTCGCCCAGACTGGAGTGCAGTGGCCACTCCCGGCCACCGCAGACTCGACCTGCTGGGCTCCGGCAATCCTTCCACTTCAGCCTTCCAAGTAGCTGGAACTACAGGCATGTGCTACCACCCCCGGCTAATTTTTTGATTTAATGTAGAGATGAGGTCTCGCCAAGTTCCCCAGGTGGGTCTCGAACTCCCAGGCTCAGGCAATCCACTCACCTCAGCCTCCCAAAGCGCGGGATTATAGGCTGAGCCACCGAGCCCAGCTGAGTTATAATATTTTACTGTAAATTTTATTGAAGTATATACATACAGAAGATATATAAATTATAAGTGAACAGTTTCATCAGTTTTCAAAGTAGACATTGTCTATGTAACCACTCTCCAGTTCAAGAAATAGAACATTATTATAAACCTAAAAGCCTTCTCTGGCCTCCTGCTGGTAATTACTTGACCTCACCAAGGGTAACCACTATTCTTACAACCTCATAGATTAGTTTTGCATGGTATTGAACTTTATATGTAATTTTATTGGATGTATACCCAGGAGTGGAATTGTTCAATCATTATGTATGTGAATGTATCAGTTTTCTAATGCTATGTAGTAATAAATCACCACATATTTAATCTGGCTTTAGATAGCACACATTTATTATCTCATCTTTTCCTTGGATCACATGTCTGGGCACAACTTAACGGGGGTTCCCCTCTCAGGCTCCCACAAGATTACACACAAGGTGTCAACTAGGGCTGCAGCATGTCACCTGTTAAGCTCACAGGATTGTTGAGAAAGTACATCTCCTTGCAGCTGTAGAATTCATAACAGTATGTTTTCCCAGGGTGAACAGGAGAGTATCTGTGAGCACAGAGAAGGCCTAAGCTTTCTTTTTTTTTTTGAGTTGGAGTCTCAGTCTGTCACCCAAACTGGAGTGCCATAGCTGCTCTCAGTCACTGCAGCCTTGACCTGCTGGGCTCAGGTGATCCTTCCACCTCAGCCTTCCAAGTAGCTGGAACTACAGGCGTGCACTACCATGCCCGGCTAATTTTTGATTTATTGTAGAGGTGAGGTCTCACCAAGTTGCCCAGGCGGGTCTCGAACCTGCAGGCTCAGGCAATCTACTCACCTCGGCCTCCCAAAGCACTGGGATTACAAGTTGAGCCACTGAGCCTGGCTAAAATTCTTCTTTTTTAATAAAAATTTTTATTTTGAGATAATTACAGATTCACATTCAATTGTAAGAAAGAATACAGAGAGATCCCGTGTATCCTTTATCTAGTTTATCACAATGGTAGCACCTTGTAAAACTGTATCATAGTCAGGAAATTGAGTGGATATAGTCAACCAACCTTATTTGGATTTCCCTAGTTTTGCATGCTTTCATTTGTATGTTTTTGTGTACTTATTCTTATGAAATTTTGTCACATGTATAGATTCATGTATCTGTTACCATAGTCAAGATACAGAATAATTCCATCACCACAAGGATTCCTGGTGTAGACCTTTTATAGCCAAACCTACTTCTCTCACACCCTACTCTCCTATCTCTAACCCTTGGCAACCACTACTGTGGTTTTTACCTCTATAGTTTTGTTATTTCAAGAATGTTACACAAATGAAATTTGTTCGGTATGTACTAAACTGCTTAGGTCTGGCCCACCCTCACCTAGTTAAAAATCTCTCTCTCTGTTTCTCTGTCTGTCTGTCTGTCTGTCTCTCTCAAATCAAGATCTCTTTATTTCCCCATCAAACTTTTTCTTTCCATTGAGGAGTATACTCAAGTTAACTAAACTGTAGAATTATCACAGTCCTAAGAATGTCCTCACTTCTGATACCAACTGCAAGTTCTGGGGGTTCCCCAAACCACCCTCAGTTTTAATAATTTGCTAACTGGAGACGCAGAATTCACTGAAAACAGTTATGCTCCTGGTTACGGTTTTATTACAGGGAGAGACTGTAAATTGAAATTAGCCAAAGAAAGAGATATATCAATTAGAGCCTGGGAGAGTTTCAACCACAAAGCTTCTCTTGTCCTCTCCCCATGGAATCAGGTCCCAGCATTGATGTCTGACAATATGCAGAGTATTGCCAACCAAGGAAGTTCACCTGAGCCTTGTCAGGGTTTTGTTGTTGTTTTTAATCAGCACTTCATTACATAGACACGATTGCTTAATTGATTGTCCACATGGTTGCTCTCACTCTCCAGACCCACTGGTAGTAGGTAACCCAAAGTCCCAACCCTAAATCCTGTGGTTGGTCTTTCTGATGTCGCCAGCCCCTGCCCTAAATAAAGACATGCCTGTCAGGGATGACAGATTACCTCCTAGAAGTGAAGGGTGAAGGCCAAACCTCCCTTTGTGCAAGGCTAAGGTCTTTACTACACAAATATACTTAGTGTTAGAAAAACATAGACCTTTGAAACTTTTTGTAGTTTAGTCATTCATCCATTCATCGAATATTTTTCATTTTGTTTGACATGTATTCTGTTGTGCTTCAGATATACAGAACAAAGTTTTTGCTCTTATGGAGCTTGCTTCTTAGTGTACGTTTTGGATTTTTTTTCTTTGATTTTGCAGGTCTCTATTAGACAAAACTTCCATAATAGGACAGACCAAAATAATAGTCAGTGTTGGATTGCGTTATAGCCCTCCTTTAAATGAAATGGAAGCATTTATTAACCTCTTAGAATAGCATTTAAAAAACTTTTTTACTAGGACCCAGTGTATAAGTGCCTATTTATAAATGTTTATGAATATATATATGTAGGAGTGGATGTGTATTAAGATATAGCCAGTGTTTACAAAACACTGCTCTGTTTCATTTATAAAGAATGTTAGCCGGCTCAGTGGCTCAGCCTGTAATCCCGCGTCTTTGGGAGGCTGAGGTGAGTGGATTGCCTGAGCTCGTGGGTTCGAGACCCGCCTGGGCAGCAAGACCTCATCTCTACAATAAATCCAAAAATCAGCCGGGCGTGGTAGTGCATGCCTGTAGTTCCAGCTACTTGGAAGGCTGAGGCGGAAGGATCACCGAAGCCTAGCAGGTTGAGGCTGCGGTGGCTGGGAGCGGCCAGTGTACTCCAGTCTGGACGACAGAGTGAGACTCCAACTCAAAAAAAAAAAAGAATGTTAGTTGCTATCCACTAAATTGATGGTCCTTAATGAGATTACAGTTCATAGTTCAAAAACATTGTCTTAGATAATCAGACTATTGAGAATAATGATGATGGCCTGTAACTACAAGGAGTAAGCTTAAAGCCATAGGACCTAAACAAATAAGATCTGAAAAGAAATTCAGATGCATAGTACTAACTTCTGTACTTCAGTTTCCAGATGAATGGACTAGATAAAGTATAGCTGAAAGTATAGGTGGTACAAATATTTTCCAATAGGGAAACTTATTGTTTTTTGGGGTTGGAATGCCGTGGCATGCTCATGGCCACCCCAGCATCGACCTAATGGGCTCCGGCGATCCTTCCACCTCAGCCTTCCAAGTAGCTGGAACTAGAGACAGGCACTACTGCACCCAACTAGTTTTTTATTTTATTGTAGAGATGAGGTCTCAGCAAGTTGCCTGGGCTAGTCTCGAACCCCTGGGCTAGGGAATCCACTTGCCTCAGCCTCCCAAAGTGCTGAGACTACAGACTGAGCCACCAAGCCCGGTCGAAACTTATTGTTAAAATATAAAATCAGAGCTGGGCATGGTGTCTCATGCCTGTAATACCAGCACTTTGGGAGGCCGAGGGGAGAGGATCGCCTGAGCTCAGGGATTTGAGACCAGTCTGAGCAACATGGGGAGACCTCGTCTCTACAATAAATAAAAAAACATTATCCAGGTGTAGTGGTGCATGTCTGTGGTTCAGTTACTTGGACGACTGAGGCAGAAGGATAGTCGAGACTGCGGTGGTAATGAGAAGCGTGCCATTGTACTCCAACCTGGGTGACAGAGTGAGACTCAAGTCATGCCTGTAATACCAGCACTTTGGGAGGCCAAGATGAGAGGACTGAGTCATTTTGCTTTGTAGATAATTTCTCAAACCTGCTTAAGACAGTTTTAAGTTCATCTTTTTTCGAGTATTTACATGGTTCTTTCTTTTCATTCAGATTTTAGTATCAATAGATTTCCTCTGTGAGATCTCTGAATCTGTTCTAAAATGGTCACCCTGTCACTTTCCATCATAGCATGCTATCTTCATTTGCTGAATAGTCTATCTTTATTTGATATTTTTCCTATTTTCTTACTGCCCTCTCTAAAATGTTTGCTATATTAGGAAAAAAAACTTTTTATTTTTTTATTCTCAGCACTTATATCAGTGTCTAGCAACTAATATGTACTGAAAGAATATTTCTGAATGAGTGATCTAGTTCATGTCCCTCTTAAGTCAAAACATAATACATTTCTCTTGGTGAGACTAGAGTATATTGTAGTAATTAATTACTACTTTTTTTGTTCGATAAAAGAACAGATTTCTGTTTGTGCAGTCTAAGATTTCATTTGCTAATTTTTTTTGGCCAGCTTAATATACCATACACTCATTTCATTTAGAAGGCATATATCACTGATTGGTTGATTGCTTGATTGATTGAGATGGAGGTCTCTCTATATTGCTCAGGCAGATCTCGAATTCCTGGCCTCAAGTGATGTTTCCCATCCCACCCTCCCTAAGTGCAGTAGTTATAGGCGTGAGCCATTGTACCCAGCCGTTTATTTTATACAGTCATGTGCTACATAGTGACGTTTTGGTCAACAACAGACTGCATATACAAGGTGATGCCCTAAGATTATAATCCCATATTTTTACTGTACCTTTTCTATGTTTACATATGTTTAGATATGCAAATACTTACCACTATGTTAAAGTTACCTGGGAATTCAGTATAGTAATATGCTTGTTCAGGTTTGTAGCCTAGGAACAATAAGTTATACTATATAATAGTCTAGGTGTGTAGTAGGCTATACTATCTAGGTTTGTGTAAGTACACTCATTTTTGTAAAGTATATCATTTGCACAATGATGAAATCACCTAAGTATGGATTTCTTAGAATATATCCTTGTTACATGATGCTTGATCCTTGTTAGTTTTACCTCAATGGTAGTTTTGTGTGTGATTGCATGCATATCCATTTATAGATTCTGGCTCACAAGATTTTTTTTATTTAATCAGTGTTTTTTTAGTATGATTATTCAACCAAGGGGGAGAGGGTCTGATTAAGAACTAATGGTAGGGTTCCTGAAGAGACACTAAGTTGAAATGAAAGGTCAGTAGGAAGGAAAGGTCAAATAAGCCAGATAGCACCAGTTAACATAATTTAAACAGGAAATATTCATTAAAGAGAGGTTTAGGCTGGGCTTGGTAGCTCAACCTGTAATCCCAGCACTTTGGGAGGCCGAGGTGAGTGGATTGCCTGAGCCCGTGGGTTCGAGACCCACCTGGGCAGCTTGGTGAGACCTCATCTCTACAATAAATCAAAAATTAGCTGGACGTGGTAGCGCACGCCTGTAGTTCCAGCTACTTGGAAGGCTGAGGCGGAAGGATCGCCAGAGCCCAGCAGGTCGAGGCTGTGGTGGCAGGGAGCGGCCACTGCACTCCAGTCTGGGTGACAGAGTGAGACTCCAACTCAAAAAAAAAACAAAAAAAAAAAGAAAGGTTTAATGCAAGCTGAAGAATCTGTTGGATGAATTTTGGAAGGATTTAGTTGACATGTGTAGGTTTTCTCTTCCTAGTTTTAAAAGGAACATAGGATTTTTCCACCAGATTCAGACTCAACATTGGAGTTTTATCCTTTCTTATCTAAATATTATTCTCTATGGAACATAGTATGGAAATAACTATAATAATACTTGAAGAATTGTGTTCTCTATCATTTATCTTCTCACTTCCTTACTCTTCCTTTCTCAACTACCCATTACCCACATACCACACACTCAAGATCTTAGCCCTTCTTTTTCAAAACAATTAACAGAGCATTTTTAATTGTTCTAATAATTTTGACAAGCATTGCATCATTGTTGGCTATAACCTTCCTTACACTATTCTTATAGGTCAGTGTCTCTCATATTATTCTTAATTTTGTACCTTTTTTTCTGTCTTTATTTCTTGCTTTTTGAAATCTTTATGGCTGCACAGTTGTTCATAGATAAACAATTTTTTCCCCTAGAATCACTTCTGATTGTATTGCTGGAGTTTTGGTTTTGAGTTCTTATCATGCTGAACCACATTTCTTGATCTTATTGATCTGTCTATCCTTTTGTAGTTTCAGATAATACCATGTTCTTGTTTTTTCTTTAACTTCAAATGATATATGTTTATAAAGACATTAACACACAACAACTATGCCTAAAGTGCCAGTTCTTTTATGAACACCAAATGGACATGCTTGGTTTTCTCATATGGTTCTCACCACTTCACAAATAAATTTTTTTCTTGAGGTCAGAATTATGTCCAGAGATGCAGTTTCTCTTATTTCTTTTGTGTTTTGCAAGAAGAAATTTTAATGTGAGGAAATAAAGAATATTTGTGATTTCTAGAATGCTTCTGAATTTTTTTTTTTTTTTGAGTTGGAGTCTCACTCTGTTGCCAAGGTTAGAATACAGTGGCACACTGACAGCCATCCCAGTGTCGACTTGCTGGATTCAGGTGATCCTTCTGCCTCAGCCTTCCAAGTAGCCAGAACTACAGATGCGCACTGCCACACCCCACTAATCCTTTTGATTCTTTTTTTTTTTTTGAGTTGGAGTCTCACTCTGTCACCCAGACTGGAGTGCAGTGGCACGCTCCCGGCCACCACAGCCTTGACCTGCTGGGCTCTGGCGATCCTTCCGCCTCAGCCTTCCAAGTAGCTGGAACTACAGGCTTGCGCTCCTACGCTCGGCCATTTTTCTTTTATTTATTGTAGAGATGAGGTCTCGCCAGTTGCCCAGGTGGGTCTCGAACCCATGGGCTCAGGCAGTTTACTCACCTCGGCCTCCCAAAGCGTGAGATAACAGGCTGAGCCACCGAGCCCGATCTTTTTGATCTATCATAGAGATGAGGTTTCGCTGAGTTGCCCAGGCTGTTCTCGAACCCATGGACTCAGGCAGTCCACTGACGTCAGCCTCCCAAAGTGCTGGAATTATAGGCTTGAGCCACTGCACCTGGCCCTGACATTTTATTTTTTATTTATTTATTTTTTTTTCCGAGTTGGAGTCTCACTCTGTCACCCAGACTGGAGTGCAGTGGCCGCTCCCGGCCACCGCAACCTCGACCTGCTGGGCTCCGGCGATCCTTCCGCCTCAGCCTTCTGAGTAGCTGGAACTACAGGCATGCGCTACCACGCCCGGCTGATTTTTTGATTTATTGTAGAGATGAGGTCTCGCTGCCCAGGCGGGTCTCGAACCCGCGGGCTCAGGCAATCCACTCACCTCAGCCTCCCAAAGGCGCGGGATTACAGGCTGAGCCACCGAGCCCGGCTAGTTTCTCCTATTTTTAACAACTTCCATTACTATGGCACAGTTACCAAAACTAAGAAAATGATACTAATACACTATTAGTTATGCTTCAAGGTGTCTTTGGCTTTTACACACTTTTCCATGAATGTCTTCTTTTCCAGAATTTAGTCCAGAGTATTGGATTTATTTGCCATGTCTGCCCAATCTTCTCTGCTTATGGTAGTTTTCTCAGTTTTGTCCTTTTTTTCCCCCATTTCATTAACAGTTTTTCAGTACCATAATCAGGTATCCTGTAGAAACCCCTAATC
>NW_007253864.1:805032-809469 GCF_000164805.1 Carlito syrichta | reverse complement strand
TCTCGACCCCGCGGGCTCTGGCAATCCACTCACTTCAGCCTCCCAAAGGCGCGGGATTACAGGCTGAGCCACAGAGCCCGGCTGACATTTTATATATAGGTATTCTTAGTATCTAATAAAATTATATTTTCTTTTGCATCGATCCACATATCAGGTTTAAATGCCTCATTTTTAGAATTTGTCTTATTTGCGTATGTGTTAATAGCCCCTTAACAAATGTGTTTGTATTAATAATTGTGTGAGTGTTAAAATAGTTTTTTTTAAAAGAACAGTTATCTTAGAAGCTTTATTTTAAATATTGATCACTTATAATACTTTGTATAGCAAAAACAAATGTTCTATAATAAAACCACTTCTCAATGTCGCCTTTAAAGATTTGAAAGAAGTTTTTTTCCTTTGTAATTATATTATTAAGACATCTGGAAACATTGTTTTTCCAAAATAATTTAAAGCATGATGGATAGTGTTATGCAACTTGGTTAATTTAATTACACTGTTGCTCTTCCCTTTATCAGAACTCTCAAGGATATGAGTTTCCTTCACTTCTGGGTTTGTCAGACTGCAGCAATACTCTACTCCTTTTTTAATCTGGGGAAGAAAAGGTGACAGCAACTTGGTATACTGCTTTTCTTGGGGGTTTTTTTGGTTACTGGTTCCAAAAGTATTGTCATTAATTTAATGCTCATGAACTTTGGATCAAAATTCACCTTTGTAGGAAGGGTAGGCGAAAATGATACTTAGTAAAATAATTTTTGCAAAATTGAGCTCTTCAGTGTGATATTCCTTTTTTTTGAGTTGGAGTCTCATTCTGTCGCCCAGACTGGAGTGCAATGGCCGCTCCCGGCCACCACATCCTCGACCTGCTGGGCTCCGACGATCCTTCTGCCTCAGCCTTCCGAGTAGCCGAAATTACAGGCATGCGCTACCACGCCCGGCTGATTTTTTTGTTTTATTGTATAGATGAGGTCTTGCTGCCCAGGCGGGTGTCAAACCCGCGCCACTCACCTCAACCTCCCGAAGGTGCGGGATTACAGGCTGAGCCACCAAGCCCAGCTTCAGTGTGATATTTCAATGAGATAAACAGGTACTTGTCCCAAATTCTTTCATCTGCAGAGTTAGGAATAGTTAATATTTCATTTTTTGTTACCAGATAGGAATATTATGAAAGCAACTAAAAAACTGAAAAGCAAAAAGAAATTATGGGAACTTTTGGGAAGGAAAATGGTTTGTGAATCTACTTAGTTAAGAAGTTTAAGTGTCTCTCCCTCACCCCCAACTAGAAGCATTTTAGAAAAGATGCTATGCAAAGTTTGTATTTTTACCAAAGCAGCATTATCTCTTCATTTTTTATTGATGATAAGATATTTTGAAATGTGTGGAAAGTGCTTTCAATTCTCTAATCAAATTATAAAACTCACTCTCCAGTTGTTCTTCATCTTTTTCTCTCTCATGTTTTTCAACACTCTCCTGGCTGCTTTTTTTATAGCTCACAGGCATACTCAAGCTCCTAATTCCACTGTACCATTTTCCTTGTATTTACTTAAGAAGAACATTTGGCATTCACCATATCTACTTCCTTTCTTCCCATTTACTTCTTAATCTACTGTAATATGACTTTCATCTGAACCACTCTGTTAGACTATTTTTACCATGAACCTGGAATATAAAGCCTCAGAATATAAGGAAATGCTTCAAATATGATAGGAGTATAACAAATTAACACAGGAACCAACTTGGAGGAGCTCAAAATGTCCAAAACTAAAACAATTTGAACCAACATACATGTCCTCTGAGTGGCCAAAGGTAGTAAGTAATCATGGAATTAGATTATTGCCAGGCACCGTGGTTCATGCCTATAATCCTAGCACTTTGGGAGGCAGAGACAAGAGAATTGCCTGAGTCCAGGGGTTGGAGACCAACCTAGGCAACTTGGCAAGACTTCTTCTCTACAATAAATCAAAAAATTAGCCAGGTGTGGTGGTACTTGCCTGTGGTTCCAACTACTTGGAAGGTTGAGGTGGAAGGATCACCTGAGTCCAGAGGTAAAGACTGCAATGGCCGTGAGTGTGCTGCTGTACTCCAGCCTGGGTGACGAAGTGAGACTTTGCATAATACTGGTATAAGTGAGTGAGTGAATGAATAGGGAGAAGAGATAGTTTTTTTTTTTTTTTTATAGTAGAATTCCAGTTGAAAATGTGGAAGGAATGATGGAAATAGAATATTTCAATTAGGCAAGTACTACAGTAGTAATTGTTGCAGGAAGAACATTAATGAATGCTAGAATTATTGGGCAAATATATATGGGAAGCAGGATATTTGTATAGTCTCAAAATATCTCCCCATAACATGTATTAATTATAAAAGCAAACATTTACATTGGAGAATCATAGCAGACAATATTTCCATCAAGTGACCAAGGTTAACATAACTAGTAATAAGACATTGACATCATATATTCCTTAATATGATGTACCGAAAAAAGCACAATATCACATCACAGCAATAGTAATAATGCTACCTAACTTCTTTGAGATTTGTGTGCTCTTCACCATGCTGTGCACTTTACAAGTATTTTCTATTGTGTTTCACAGTAGTCCTATATGGTGGATACTATTATTATCTCTATTGTACAGTTAAGGAAGCTGAGTCCTAGGTAAATGATGAAACTGAGACTAGAAACCAGGGTTGGCTGACTCCAGTGTCCTTTCCCTTAATTACAGCATTATGCTGAGAATAGCTTTTGTTGTCAAGGGTAATTTATGGACTGATGAATTCAACATATTTAATGTTGTGATTAAGTAGAGAACTTGGTGAGGTTTTGTGGTTTGATGTTTTAAAAATATACTTTTGAGCTGGGCTCGGTGGCTCAGCCTGTAATCCCACACCTTTGGGAGGCTGAGGTGAGTGGATTGCCTGAGCCCGCGGGTTCGAGACCCGCCTGGGCAACTTGGCGAGACCTCATCTCTACAATAAATAAAAAATTAGCCGGGCATGGTAGTGCACGCCTGTAGTTCCAGCTACTTGGAAGGCTGAGGTGGAAGGATCGCCAGACCCCAGCAGGTCGAGGCTGCGGTAGCTAGGAGTGGCCACTGCACGCCAGTCTGGGGGACAGAGTGAGATTCCAACTTAAAAAAAAAAAAAAAAAAAAAAAATATATATATATATATACACTTTTGCCTTGTTTAGAAGCATTGGAAAAAATAACACAAGCTAACGTAAAATAGGTTAAATACTATTTGTTGTATCATATGATTTTTTTTCTAGATCAAAAATTTTTATTGTATTTTTCATCAAAAGCACTTAGTTAACCTTTTATCTAAAAGTCTGATCCTGTTAACTTTCTAAATAATAATTTATTTATTTATTGTATTACTATTTTGAGTTGGGGTATTATTCTGTCACCCAGGCTGGAGTGCAGTGGCACAATCATAGCCCACCACAGCCTGGAACTCCTGACGTCAAGCAATCCTCTCATCTCAGCCTCCTAGAATAGATGGGAAGATGGGACTACCATTGCCAGCCAGCACACCTGGTTAATTTTTTTCCTTCTATAATCAAATATCTGGTCGGAGTTTATATTTCTCCAGTTGTTAATATATTTCCGCAGTTGGCTTGTTCAGATCAATATCTACATTTAGAAGACATATCAACCAAGTGCAGTAGTTCACATGTTGCATTTGGTTGATATGTTTTTTCTCTTTTTTTCATTTTGTCATTCAATTAGTTTTAATTCTTTTTTGCTCTATGATTCTCTTTTTTGTTTTGTTTTGTTTCTTATAATTTCTTTGTTGAAGAAACAGAGTCATTTGTCCTGTGACATTTTCCATATTCTGGGTTTTACAGATTGCATCATCCATCATTTTGCTAATTATATCTGAATTTTGTTTATTGTATTTAACATGTTCCTTTCTACCCTGCATTTCCTATAAATTAAATAATACATTTTTATTTTTTTAAAAAACACGACTTTTATGGCTCTCTACTATTTGCCTAAGCTATTATGTGAATGATTAAAGACAATACTCAAAAAGTATTACTAATATATCAACGTATGTTCAAGATTTTGACACATTCAGAAAAAAGAATGTCATGGTTAGCTAAATGTGGAAACCTGGGTAATACTACAAGTCACAAGATGAAAATAAGTCTTTCAACTTGTGAACATGGTGGTTCACAGATGTGAAAAAAATGAAGTGAAATAGTTCCACTTTTGTCAAAAACAAACTAAATCTAGGGTAGAATTTAGAAAAAGATTTTGACAGATTATAATTTGCTTTTGGATCAGTTTTTTCCTTTCTTATTTTTATTTTTTAATTTTTATCTTTTTGAGTTCGTGTCTAGTCTCATTCTGTCGCTCAGATTGGAGTGCAGTGGCACGCTGCTGGCCACCGCAGCCTCGACCTGCCGGGCTCCGGCGATCCTTCCGCCTCAGCCTTC
>NW_007253864.1:786429-804882 GCF_000164805.1 Carlito syrichta | reverse complement strand
TTCGCAACTTGGCGAGACCTCATCTCTACAATAAATAAAAAAATTAGCCAGGCGTGGTAGCGCTCGCCTGTAGTTCCAGCTACCTGGAAGGCTGAGGCGGAAGGATCGCTGGAGCCCAGCAGGTCGAGGTTGCAGTGGCTGGGAGCGGCCGCTGCACTCCAGTCTGGGCGGCAGAGTGAGACTCCAACTCAAAAAAAAAAAAAAGAAAAGAAAAATGTATGCCTTAAATAAAAACCAAAAGAAGTCCCTACACTGATATTTGGCACATATTACTCAAAGTAGTTGCACATCTATTGTTTTTAGAAGGTTAATTTGATATAGATATTTAAGTAAATATTTATGGTGTGTTTTTCGTAGGTTTGCCATTAGGTTCTTGTAGTTGAATAACAACGGTGATTTTTCGGGTCATTAGTCGTGGTTTAAGTCCATGTGGGAACTAATGACGTATGTTGTGTTTTTTTGAGTATAATTTTTTTAATAGGCTTTATTGGGTTTTCTTCAAAGCCTTCTCCCATTTATGGGGGTTTAGGTTTAATTATTATTGGAGGGGTTGGATGTGGGATAGTATTAAGTTTTGGTGGTGTTTTATGGGCTAATGGTATTTTGATTTATTTAGGTGGAATGTTGGTTGTATTTGGATATACAACGGCAATGGCTATGGAGGAATATCCGGAAGCTTGGGGGTCAAGCGTTTCTATGTGAGGGGTGCTGTTGTTAGGCCTATTGTTAGAGTTATTTGTGGTAGTGTGGATAGTATATCGTGATAGTATTGGATTTAAGGGTTTGGAAGATTGGGTTGCTTTTGGGGGTGATATATTTAGTTTATTTCGTGAAGATTCTGTAGGGGTGGCGTCTTTGTATAGTGGTGGTAGTTGACTAATAGGGGTTGCTGATTGAACTTTGTTACTATTTTTATTGTGCTTGAAATTACTCGGGGTTTTAGATAATAATTAGAAAGGTTCCAAGTAATGTAGTAATGAGAAAGGATAAAAAGTATAGTTTAATTTTTTTAATTTTATTTTTGTTTGGCCTAGGTATCCTTTGTGTTCTCATGTGCACCCCATCCTCCTGCCTCCCTCCCCTGGCAGTACCCGGTAACTGCTGATGTCTCCCTTGTGCTAATGTGACTAGTCTTGAGCTCCACTTATGAGTGAGAATATGCAGTATTATATTGTTTTGTTTCTGTGATAGTTCACATAGTTTGATTATCTGCAACTCCATCCAGTTTGTTGTGAAGTCCATTATTTTGTTCTTCTATATGGTTGCAGAATACTCCATCATGTATATGTAACACATTTTCTTTATTTAGTCTACTTCTGTGGTCAGCAAGCAGGGTTCGTTCCATGTTTTTGCTATTGTGAATAGGGTGGCTATAAACATACTTGTTCAGGTGTCTTTTTTGTAGAATGATTTATGTTCCTCTGGGTATATTCCCAGGCGAGGGATTGCTGGATCCTATGGAAGGTCAATTTTTAGTTATTTTAGTAGTCACCATTCTGCTTTTCATAGAGATTGAACTAACTTACACTTCCACCAACACTTCAGAAGTGTTCCCTTTTCACCACATTTGTTGCTTTTTGACTTATAAATGTTATCCATCCTTACTGGAGTTAGGTGGTATCTCACTGTAGTTTTGATTTGTATTTCTCTGATTAGTGAGTTGAGCATTTTTTCATGTGTTATTGGTTGCTTGTATGTCTTTTTTTTATTTTATAGATGTGGGGTACAGTTGAGGATTAAGTATACAAATGGTCATCGTACAGTAAAGTTCGGGCTTCACTTTGGTCACTTCACCTGGTTTGAGATCAAGTACCCTTATTAATGAAGTGTCTCCCTCCCCACCCCCCGGCAGTTTCCCACTACTGCCAATTCCTTTCTTATAATCTGATAATTGTTCAGGGTTCACTTATGAGTGAGAATATGTGGTACTCGGTTCTTTGTTTCTGTGATAGATCACTGAGTATTATAGATTCTAACTTGTATATCTTCTTTTGAGAAGTCTGTTCTTGGTCATTGCACTTTTTTTTTTTTTTTTTTGAGTTGAAGTCTCACTCTGTCGCCCAGTCTGGAGTGCAGTGGCTGCTCCCGGCCACCGCAGCCTCAACCTGCTGGGCTCCGGCGATCCTTCTGCCTCAGCCTTCCAAGTAGCCGGAATTACAGGCATGTGCTACCACGCCCGGCTGATTTTTTGATTTATTGTAGAGATGAGGTCTCGCTGCCCAGGCGGGTCTCGAACCCGCGGGCTCAGGCAATCCACTCACCTCAGCCTCCCAAAGGCGCGGGATTACAGGCTAAGCCACCGAGCCCGGCTCGTTGCCCACTTTTTAATGGGGTTGTTTTTTTCCTTTCACTTCGTTTGAGTTCCTTGTAGATCCTGGATGTTAGGCCTTTGTCAGATCATTATGCTTCTATTTTTAAAATAAGGAAATTAAAAACAAGCACATTAGCTTACTATAAACAATTTAAGAGAACTAAAATTCATTATATATTATTTTTATAATGCCAAATTATTTTTCAATATTTACGTTCCTTTTGACTGCAAAGCTTATTCACTCTTTCTTGTGTTGGCTTCCACTACACCACTTTTTCCTGATACTTATCTTACCATTCTTGCCTTTTGTTTGTAAGTTTGTTTGTTTTGTTTTCCTTCATTAGCTCTTATCTGCTAGCCCTTTAAACTTGGTGTTTTGGGGTTTCACTGCTATTTCTCTTTTATTGTCTCTCTGTTATTCTGCATTGTCTCTCTAGGTAGATAAACTCCTGCTTGTTCAATGCTTGCTAGCTCTATTTTATATTATTTTTCCTTGAAATCTTCATCCCCTAGTCCTCCAATCCTAAAGCCCAAGAGTCGTCTTCTTTCTTGAAAAAAGATTGGAAGGTCTGGTAGTGGTGGCTCAAAAGTGCTGTAATCCCAGCACTTTGGGAGGCTGAGGTAAGGGGACTGCCTGAGTCCATGGGTTTGCGATCATCCTGGACAACTTGGCGAGACCTCATCTCTACAATAAATCAAAAAATTAGCCAAGCAGTGGTGGTGCATGCCTGTAGTTCCGGCTACTTGGAAGGGTGAGGTGGAAGGATCGCCTGAGCCCAGCAGGTTGACACTGGGATGGCCATGACCATGCTGCTGCACTCCAGCCTGGGTGATGGAGTGGGACTCTGACTCAAAAAAAAAAAAGAGAGAAAAAGATTGGAAGATTTTTAGCTATGATGATATATATATCTGTTGTTGAAAATTCCTTGTTCTAGGTTTTATTTTTATTAAGGAATTATGTTTTGTTCATCATTTGAGACCTTGTATTCCTTCATATTGTTTAAAAAAATATGTCAAGTAGAACATGTGTCTGTGTGAGTGTATGTATGTGTATGTTTCTCCTGCCCACTTAAGTAGAGGGACTTAATCTCTGTAGTTGAATGTATAATAGCCATGTGATCATTTTTTCTTTTTCAAATTTTTAATTTCCACTCATTCACACACTAGTGACTCAATAATTTTATTTGTACAACTAAAATATTTTAAATGGATGAACCCTCAAATGTGAGTGGGTATGTGTGACTATTATTTTACCATAAGGGTGTAAAGACCTAAGTTCCTACTCAGATTTTCAAACCTCTAATTTCTTGCCCAAATCTGCTTCTTTAGGAAAAGGGGAGTAACAGGTTGTGTGAAAATTTTCTGATTTTATTAGAGTAATGAAGTGCATCCATAAGGGTTAAACACCATCTTTTTCTACTCTGTTCTTTTTTTTTTTGCCTTAAATGCTTGTCTGGAGCCTCTAATTTACATCATGACTTGCTATTAGGTCATGACCTGTCTTTGACTAACACTCAAAATGTAAATTTTTTAGTTTCTACAATACTGAAATATGACATCCAGGGTCTTCTATATATTCCTCCCAGTTGCAATTAAAATAATGAGTCACATATAATATCATCTATTTTGCTGGGTTTTATTTCTCTTTTTATGAATATTTGGATATATTAATTATGTGCCTCTTATGTTTTTAAAAATAAGTTAGGATCCAGGTTCTTGGGAAGCAAGATGACTTTTTGAAAAGAATTTAAAATAATTTGTATTTTGAAACTATCATAAACTTACAGAAAAATTGCAAGTATAATCAAAAATTATTTTATTCTACTCCATTTGAGTGTAGATTGCAGTTCTGATGTGCTATAATCCCTAAAGAGTTGACTATATATTTCCTACTGATGACAAAATTTTTCTACATAACCACAATATAACTATAACAAGTAGAAAACTAATACAGCAGGAGCTGTGGAGAACTGAGAAGAGAAAAAAATACAATAAAGTATATTTGACAGAATTTGATGACTGCTTAGATGGGGGGAAGGTCAGAAAAACTAGAAAACTGTATGTTTGTGTGTATGCAAATTGGGAAATGACCAAAATTAAACCTGTTTAATAGCTTAACACCTCAGTTCGTATTTTGTGGCAACGTGGTTTTTAAGGTATCATGTTTTAGTAGTAGAATAAATATTTGACCACAGATTCTCCGTTGTCTGCTGTTAAGATTTATTGTTAAACAATTGGGGTTTTGAGTCAGGTATAATAGCATCTATTGAAAAACTTTATAGGAGAAAAGTGGGATATTTTGGAGATCCTCCTAGGTTAGATTCTGTGAATAGAGTGTCAATGAATTAAAGGTAATGAAAGAAAACAGCAGGAGGTTCACATCTTATATCTCAGTGGTGACCTCTCTGGGAGGATCTACTCCCAGATTTCCAATTGCTAGAGCTCTCCATTTCAAACTCAGTATAAAAATAAACTTATCACACATACATACACACACATTCTTTCTCTACTAGGTTTCCTATTTCTTTTACCTTCTATTGATCTGGAAGATAAGTACTGACTCTTTATTCTCCTCAGCCATGCCCTACTTGTATCTAATCATTCCTACATCTTTGAAAGGGCACTGGAGAAAAACAAATTTCATCTTAGTATCCCTCTCATTAGTCAGCCCCCTTATCTCCATTATACTGTTATTACCCCATTATCAGGATTAAATTAGTTATTACATGTAAAATGCTTAGAATAATGCCTGGTACTTGGTAAATTCTCAGTAAGTGCTAGCTCCTATTTTTGTGACATTTTCACACTGATAACCTCTCAAGTTTGTCAGATCCTTTCCATTCCTTACTTGTCCTCTTCCTTGAATCTCTCATGCTGTGTAGATTGATCTTCCTAGATCACTGTTCAGATAGTGTTCTCCGTTTTGAGCCTTTGGTACCTAAAAAAAGGGGAGAATATCGCCCCAAACAGTGTTCTTTGATAGTGATATCAGACGACTAGCCAAGACCAACTGAAAAATGGCATCAATGAAAGAGGTAAATTTGAATTTTAAAGAAGTGAAATTTTGTTTCACTGATTTTAAGGATATTGCTTGCTAAAATAGTTCAGTTTTTTTTTTTTTTGAATTGGAGTCTCACTCTGTCACCCAGACTGGAGTGCAGTGATCGCTCCTGGCCACCGCAGCCTCGACCTGCTGGGCTCCGGCGGTCCTTCCACCTCAGCCTTCCAAGTAGCTGGAACTACAGGTGCGCGCTACCACGCCCGGCTCATTTTGATTTATTGTAGCGATGAGGTCTCACCCAGTTGCCGAGGTGGGTCTCGAACCCGAGTTTCAGTTTTTATAGAAAGAAAAGTTGTACTGATATTCAAATTCAGGTGGACTTGCTACTTATTTTCAGGAAGGGACTAAATCTAAAAAAAGTTGTTTTGTTTTGTTTTATTTTGTTTTTTGTTGGAGTCTCACTCTGTCGCCCAGACTGGAGTGCAGTGGCCGCTCCTGGCCACCGCAGCCTCGACCTGCTGGGCTCTGGCAATCCTTCTGCCTCAGCCTTCCAAGTAGCTTTAACTACTGTCGCACACTACCATGCCCGGCTAATTTTTTGATTTATTGTAGAGATGAGGTCTTGCCAAGTTGCCCAGGCGGGTCTGGAACCCGCGGGCTCAGGCAATCCACTCGCCTCGGCCTCCCAAGGCGTGGGATTACAGGCTGAGCCACTGAGCCCGGCCCTAAATCTAAAACTTTATCTGAAAAACTCAGCAGTTCAGTTAAAATATAATGTTAGAAATAAAAGGAAAGTTTCATGAGTTTTTTTTTTATGTTATGAAATGTATTCATTCAGGTAAAGATAATGAAATATTTTAATGCCGTTAGTAATTTTTTATAATTAGCTCTGATTTGTTCCTTTCAAAATTTTAAACCTCTTTTTTGAATTTAAATGAAAATAGCTTTATTTCTCTACTTTCAAAATGCATAACTTTTTGTTAGAAAAATCATAAGAAACTGTATCTAATTTCTTAAGGAGAAGTCACTTGTTATGTGTTCAGGCATGACCTGCTCTTTAACCCTTTACTCATCTTCAGCTATTTTCATATTTTAAATATTTTAAAGTATTATGGAGAAAAGTCTTTTCTCCAATAAAAATTGCATTCGATTTTGTTTTTTAAAATACTGATAGCCATATAATGCCATTTCACCAAGTTTTAGTTTTCAGGTGATTTTTAAAAATCAGATTTTTATGTATTTTTTAAAACTTTACTGCAGGAAATGGCAGAGTGAGAGTTAATGTGTTACATGGAGGGAAGAACAGTCCATTGGGGGTTAAATTGCAGAGTCTAATGGAATAATAACTGGTAGCACCATCTGCTGGCCTACTTCCGCAGAAGGAGTCAGTATTTTTAACGACATCTCTAATATTCATGCTGATGCATTTTGATGCTTTGTGCATTCATTTCTTTCTGTGCTTTGTTGGAATCTGGCTATCTGCTTACAGCTATTGAGGAAACTCAGCTTTTTAGGAGTGTTTATAGCCTTTTTCATACCTAAATAGGATGAACAGTAGATCTAAACTTGCCAAGGAAGAAATGTGTGGATAAATCAAAATGTGTATTTGTGGAGGGTTGTGCATCTCTTGGTTGCAGCTTGCTAAATAGGCCATTTAGGAATCTTCTTTCAATGCTTTTTTCTTGAGCACTGCCTGGGGTGGTGAAAAAGCAGAGGGCAAGCCTTTGTCTGACGCCAAAAATGTCTTCAGTGAAGAGGCCAAGAGGAAGGGTAAGTGAAAGCCTGAATGAGTGGGAGGAGGAGGGGTTCTTTGGGCTAAAAGGCTAATGGGATTGAATAACCTTCCTTATTACTGGCTGCTGCTGCGGGAGTCGTACTGCATCGCCATCTTGAGCTTGTTGCTGTTTTCTCGAGTCTTGGTTATTTGTTATAGCCTGTAGGCCTTAAGGTGGCATTTTAGTGAATGATTCTAAACCCTCCTTCCTTTCCCAGTGCTGCTGCACTGCTATGAAACCTCTGATGAGGCAGGTATAGAAAAGATATCCAGTGAATCACACTGGAATCGGCATGAAAATGTGTCTGAAAATTCCTGATGGTTTTTTCCTTTCCTATAGTCAGAGGCATGTTTACGGGTAAGAACATAACAAAACTGTGATCTAAGTATGTGTGAATGAATGCGTGTTTGAAGAGGAAATTCTTTTTAAAATGCTCTTGATATGCTTCCTGTGATATTGCTGAAATATTAATAATTTTAATGTAAAACTGTAAAATTTGTTTCTTTCCCGAATTGCCTGAGCTAGATAATAATGATATAGAAAAAGGAAAAAAAAAAAATCATATTTAACTCTTTCATGGGAAAACTAAAACTTTCTCTAATTTTAAGTATGGAAATGTCTGTTTACTAACTATGTTGTCGCATTAAATTGATTTAAATGATTTCAGGTTCTAGTTCTAGTCTTAATGCAGAGAATTTATTTTCCTAAAAATTAAAATAAGCTGTAAGGAGTAGTTATTCTAAATTAAAATTATTTTTTAAACTTAATAATGTTCAGAGTTTTGGAGAAGAGAAAAAAAGACTATTTCAAATGCACAGAATATTTACAGATAAAGCTTGAATCAACTATATTTACAGGATAAAATTTTGAATTAATTAAGCAAAAATGCTATGAAAATATAAGTGAATCCATATTATTCTTCTTTAACCTTCATTTTTAAATGTAGCAGTTGAGTTGTTTATACTAATTTCTAGATAAGCAAAGTGTTTGAATTTTAAATTGTAGCACTCACACATTTGTTCATGTAATTTTACTTCTCTAAGCTTAATTTGAAATGTTCAGATACTTGTGTCAGTTGTTTCAGATGTACTTTGGTGTATTCTATTAAAAAAATGTTTTGATTTCTCTAGCCTCCATCTTCCAAGAAGAGTGATGGTTCTGGGACATACACTAAGTTGCAGAATACCCAGGTGAGGGTCATATCTGAGAAGAAGCAGAGAAAAAAGGTGGAATCAGAAAGCAAGCAAGAAAAGGCTAATCGTATAATATCAGAGGCCATAGCAAAAGCAAAGGAGCGTGGGGAACGCAATATTCCACGAGTAATGAGCCCTGAAAACTTTCCTAGTGCTTCAATTGAAGGAAGAGAGGAAAAGAAAGGTAGAAGGATGAAATCCAAGCCAAAGGACAAAGACAGCAAAAAAACAAAAACTTGTTCTAAGTTAAAAGAAAAGACAAAAATTGGGTAAGTTGGTTAAAAATTAAATTTCTGTCTTTTTTAAACAAAAAGTACAACCTGTCTATTTGTGTGATCTGTTTACTCCCATATTAGAGTTTAAATTGCTTGATACCATATGTACCTTATTTTATTTTTGAATGAAGTAGAGTCTATTCCAGGATTTCCTAAATTATACTGTTCTGTGAACATAGCTTTTTGTACATTAACATTAGTAAAAGCGATTTAAAATAGGAAAAGTTTCAGTATATGAATCAGAAAAAAATAAACAAAATAAAATTAATTTTACTGTAACAGTTTCAAATTCACTTTCTTTGCAGAACATGCATTGAAATTTTTATAAGTTTTCTTCTTTATATCTTGGTTGTACTTTGCCTCACTAGGCACCTCATAGTTTGGAAATATGAAATACAGTATTTTCTCATAAACCCATAACTTTGGACTGAATGTAATGGCAAGAAAACTAAGATCTTTAAATTATCAATAAGTGGCTCCCAGCTCTTACTGATTTACTTCCAGTCAATCACTGATTTACTTTATGTAATAAAGAGGCCAGGTGAGGATTAATGCTCCAAGAGAATTAGAAAGACAAAGAATTGCTCTAGGAGGTTACATTAACCCTAGAATTTTTATTTGACCATTTATATATTTTCCAAAAATATAATACAATAACATTATTATTTTCTTAATATGCTTGCTCTGCATGCTAGGATAAACATAATCTAAGGCCAACATAGCTTAGAATTTTTTTTGCAGAACTATTTAGTCATTTTTAGAGCTTTATGTGGAATTTTACATAAAATTCTTAAATGTAAGTTTTCCTTTTTTCACAGAAAAAAGTACGCAATAAAGAATTTCCTTATGAAAATTGGTGTGAGAAATGTTTGATATATATTATGTAGATATTTAGAACTAAACAATTTAATAAACCAAATGAATTTTTAGCATTTTAAATGCAACTACTGATGCCATTTAATTCAAACCATTAAGTAATATGGGCTCCCTTGTTATGATAGATCAATAAGTAATATTACCAATTTTGCATTTTATTTGCAGACAGCTAAAATGAAATTTGAAATTAGATTTCTCTCCTTTTATTTTTTTAAAGGTTTTTAGTATGAAAGTAATTTATTTTCCAAAAATCCTGGCTAGTTTCAATTTTGTATATTCCATATTTAATCTTTAGCAATACTAAAAGTTAATCTGATTAAAGTTTTCTAGTCGGACTCTGTGGCTCAGCCCGTAATCCCGTGCTTTGGGAGGCTGAGGTGAGTGGATTGCCTGAGCCCGCGGGTTCGAGACCCGCCTGGGCAACTTGGTGAGACCTCATCTCTACAATAAATAAAAAATGAGCCGGGCGTGGTAGCACGCCCCTGTAGTTTCAGCTACTTGGAAGACTGAGGCGGAAGGATCGCCAGAGCCCAGCAGGTCGAGGCTGCGGTGGCTGGGAGCATTCCAGTGCACTCAAGTCTGGGCGACAGAGTGAGACTCCAACTCAAAAAAAAAAAAAAAGTTTTCTAGTTTTAACTTGTTCCAATATCTAGGCAGAGTAGTATACTTTTGGATGGGTAGTATTTAGAAAAACTGAGTCAAAGAGAAAATTGGTAGATTACAAAGTTATAGCAACTATTATTTGCTTTAAATTTGTAGGAAATATCTAGAGGCAAAAGATACTGGAAGTCAGTCTGGTTTAAGGAAAACATTGTACATAAAGGAAAAGTAGAAGTAATTAAATTTGAGAGAAACATTGAATTTCTAAAGAAAATGTGAATTAATATGTTAGGAGTAATAACACTGAAATAAAGTACTGACTCTTGTGATAGTTGTATTTTTGTTAGAAGTAGTTAGATTATTCACAATAAATTATTTTAATTTTGCATGGTATTGATCAATTCCTTTTTCTAAAGGTAGTAAACTCTAGAAAACAGAAAATAGATGAGAATTGTACTGGAAATGATATTTTTTCTGTTTTAGCTAAATACATGGTGAGATACTGAGTAGCTGCTAGAAAAGAAAAGTTGTGGAAAGCATAGGCCTTTTTGATAGAGGAATTTATAAATTGCAGGCAGGTAAGTAAAATTGAAGCTTGTCTATGTATTATTAAACTGTTGGAGTAAAACAATATCTCGACCATTTATATGAGTCAAAGACAAAAATTATCATGTTGGAGGAAAAGACATAGTTGGAATAAATGAAATTCCTATACAATTCTGAGTTTCAGTATCACACAATGGAAATACTTTATTATTTTGCCTTCTAATAAGCCACTATGTAATTTTGAATTTGCTTGAGTTTTTAATTGTGTAAAGAGTCATTTGAATATAGTTCAGTTGCATCATTTCAACTAGCAGCATTTTATGATATAGTAAACATTTCCTTTTAAAAATATTTTTCTAACAGTTTTAGAATTGGGCTGTTGCTAATATCAAATTATTGATATCTGTTAATTTGGAAGGTAATATGTGCTGCAAGTTAACCACCAGCAGTGTGAAATATAAATTTTAAAAGTAATTTAATTTGTAAGCAATGATTTGTGGTTGATGTCAGGATTGGTGTTTATTTGGTTGTGATTTGGTATAATCTAGGAAGACCAATCTGAAGAAAAACAGTACTACCTCTGCTTGCTAATGTGCTTGAAACCTTTTCATCTTTTAGAATGTCCTTTTCAGAGTACTTTCTTACAGTCTCATTTAATTTTTATAGCAATTCTGTTAGATTGGTCACACATATACAATGTGGCTAAATTATTTGGCTTTAAAGCCAATTGTGTTTGTTTAAATCCCAGTGTTATCACTTAAAAGCAGTGTAACCCTGAACAAATACTTAACCTCATCAAGCTTTAGGTTTCTCATCTGTAAAATGGGGATAATGATAGTACTTGCTTCATAATATTATTTTGAGGATTAAATTAGTTAATATCATTTAAAAGCATATAAAACCGTACCTGGACTTTGCTTAGTTCTCAATAAATGTTAGCCATTATTGTTTTCCGGAAACATAAATAGCATATAGCTATTTAAGGAAAAGGCCAAGGCCAAGAGCCACACTGCTTCTCTTAAGCCTATACTAATTCAGCTACCTAGATTTTCTTCCATTAAACCTGTCTTCCTAAATAAGATCAATTTAAAAATCAAACAGGAAATAATAGTTGCGACTTTTTCAGGGGAATAATAGATTAATTTGTTAATGACTATTTTATCATAAGCATGCTTTTGCTTATCAGGTTAACCAAAGTAACATTTATGATAGATAAATTGTGTTTGAAATATACCTGGACGACAACCCCTTCTGGTCTCCTCCCACTGTGGGAGCTTTTCTATTCTCTCAATAAATCCGCTTTCTAAAAAGAAAAAAGAAAGAAAAAATAGAAATATACCTGGAGTTTGAGAGCATTGCTCATGGTAATGTGGAAAGGTATGAGTTGAAATGAAAATGGCAGGTGAAAAATGAAAGGTGAGGTGGGACTGGAAAAACAACCTTTTTCTACTTTGATGTTTTTCATGATCTTGGCAGTCAGTTGTAAAAATCTGCCTTTAACAAAATAGTTGCTACATTAATAGTAGGTACATAATAGATGCTCCATGAAGGGAATGGAATCAATTTTATGGAATGAATGAATGGATGGAAAGAAGATTAAATGTTAAATGATACCAAATGGTTGAATTTGATTTGTTAAATTGAAAAGAGAAATGGCAAGCTAATTCATTCATAAAACTAAGTGACTGTAACTAATGCAGTTGTAATATAATAGAGAGTTAGTTTCTAAAATAAATAAATAAAATTTATTCCAAAATTTCCAGTAGAATTTTCCTATATCTCTGTTTGGTTTCAGATTATGTAATGGGATTTCTCATGATTTGACTGAAGAAGTTTTAAATTTATGATTTATTACTTTGACGTTTAAATTATGTTTCCATGTTGTCAGTTAGAATTTATTTTGTGTTATAGATTGTTATAGACTGACAGAAGTAGAATGCTTTTGGTAGTTAAAAATGTTCTCATAACCTTATAAATTTAATTATAAATTTAGTTATCATCCTTCATTATTAAGCTATTTTCCTTTTTGTATTATAATTATTCTTTGGATTTGTTATATGAATACTATTTACCAGGTACTACAGGTAGCTCTTTGGTTAAAGCAGAAGGCATCAAAATTTGGACGTATTTATCAAACTCCAGTAGAAATTAAGTGTAAGTTATGTTATAAAGAAATATAATAGCATATTAAATTAGACCTCAAATTTATTTTGTGCCTTTGTTTACTATAGTCCTTTAAACCTCCAAGAAGGAAAGAGGAAAATAAGCATTTATTAATTACTTACTATCATATATTTTTTAAAGAACTAACTTTCATGTCTTTAGAGAGACATTTCCAGCTATGGAATAAAATCTGAGGGAAAAATAAGATATATTATTAGAAATTGTCACTTTATGGTCCATGTTAATAAAGTGGCATATGCGACCCTATGTGCAAGTTTTTCAAGAAAATAGAAATTTTGAAAGAATATCTGCTTGAATTAAATATGCATGTATTAATCAGTCGCTTCGTGGTGTATGATAAATGAAAAAAGCAGTTATAAAATTGCATGATATAAATTTGTTATAATTTTTTATTAATTATATAACATTAGTAGTCTCCATATAAGTTCTATAACTTTTAAAACCTTTCAGAAAAAATGTTTTACTGATTTTACTGTTTACATCTAAGTTACGAAAGTCAGTGAAAATCTGAAACATTGTCATCCTCAAAAAGAATTGATATATACATTTCTTATTAGTATGAATTTCAAATAAGATTTACAGTTCGATTTTTAAGAATGATACCTTTGCATGAAGCATACTAGTAAGGCTTATCATTAACAAAAAAAGTGTGCCATATTTTATTGAACTAGAGGTGTCATTGATTGAGGCATGCCATTATTTTATGTGTCAGTAAGAAAGAAAAAATTGCCAGTTAAAACTATAGCATATTTTTTATCATTAAATGAATCTTGATTGCAGAGATATTACTGTGGGAAAAAATGTGTATCTTAAAAGAATTCTTGAAACAATTCAACTGTGCTGATAAATATTTAGACTTACTAATATTTAGCTACTACTTGCATTCTTAGTGCTATTTATATGAAACAACTTAGTAAATTAAAATTTTCTGAGAAATACTATGTCTGACTTAAAACAGGACATAATGTATAGTCCAAATTACCAAAAGTTTATAATACAATGTTACTTTCACATATATAAGGATTATAGTTTTAACTAAAATAAAGAACCCTTTTAAAACTTGCTTGTTTTTCCAAGATGGCTTAAGCTGGGGTCTTGAGTTCAGCTTTATATGAGATTCATTTTACCAAGTTAAATGTATCTCTTTAAAAAAAATTACATTTGAGGACTTTAAAAATATCCTCTGTACCTTCTACTAGGCTTGCAGAGCAATAGTATTTTACTTGTTTTTGTCAATTATGATGAATTACATGTATTAATTACAACTAATGAACTAATTGGGTAAGATTCATTGTTTGTCTAATTATTACAATGAGAGAATCAACAGGGGACAATTACAGATTGATACAGTGTAGAATGTAGCTTGTTACACAGCATCTACTAATAGCATGTGGGTGGGATTTAGATTAGTGCATAAATTATATTTGAAAATCAAATATAGACATGTCAAGTATAAATACTGTGGTTTTCCAGTGTCTATACTTATCAAATGAATTAACATTTTAAATTCATACCTTAGTTTGCAGTTGCCCTTTGCTGTCAGAAACAACCTATGCTTTGATAGTTAGTTTTTTAAATTGCCTGTATATCTGTTGCTGCATTTTGCTAACATTGGTAACATTATCTTAATGTTTTTTAAAAATAAAACTTACATAGAGCCTTCATTATTAATATAGTAATTAATATAATTATTTTATTGCTTTACTTTGGGGCTGTTTCTTAGAATAGCAATCAGATTATGTGAAGAATATAATTAAAGTTTATTTTTATTTATAATAAAGTTTTATTTTATATTTAATAAACTCTTTGTAAGCCATGATGCAAGAATGGAATGCTCTGCAGCAATTGGGTATTTTGCTTAACTGATTTTATTTTCTTTTTTTCCTACTTTTGAAACAAGTTTTTCTACTATTGAAACATTTATGACTATCTGTTGTCATTCACAGGCAATAGAGAGATTTCTGGTTTTTCAAAAGTTGTGCAATCATAAACCGTAAAAAACTTACTAAAAGATAGACTGGGCGTGGTGGCTCACACCTGTAATCTCAGTGCTTTGAGAGGCCAAGGCAGGAGGATGACTTGAGCCCAGGAGTTTGAGACCAGTCTGGGCAACATAGCAAGAGCTCTTCTCTACCCAAAAAAATTTTTAAACTTGGCCAGGTATCATGGTATGTACCTGTAGTCCCAGCTGCTGGGAGGCTGAGGCGGAAGGATTGCTTGAGCCCCAGAAGTTTGCGGTTACAGTGAGCTATGATTGGGTCTCTATAGTCCAGCCTGGGTTATAGAGCAAGAATTTGTCTCTTAAAAGTAATTAGTAGAGCCGGGCTCAGTGGCTCAGCCTGTAATCCCGTGCCTTTGGGAGGCTGAGGTGAGTGGATTGCCTGAGCCCACGGGTTCGAGACCCGCCTGGGCAATTTGGCGAAACCTCATCTCTACAATAAAATTAACAAAAAATGAGCTGGGCGTGGTAGCGTGCGCCTGTAGTTCCAGCTACTTGGAAGGCTGAGGCGGAAGGATCGCCGGAACCCAGAGGGTCAAGGCTGTGGTGGCCGGGAGCAGCCACTGCACTCCAGTCTGGGTGACAGAGTGAGATTCCAACTCAAAAAAAAAAGTAATTAGTAGGACAACCCCCTCAGGTCTCCTTCCTCTGTGGGAGCTTTTCTGTCCTCTCAATAAATCCTACTATTAAAAAAAATATAGTAAAATATAATTTTATATTTATTCATTAAACTATGTTTATTGATATTAAATATCAGCTGACTAGAGTGTATGTGTCACTTGTTTTAAAATAAGTAGGTATGTTGGAAATAGGAATAAGGGGACTTTTATTGTCTTTTATTAGAATTGTGATTTTGGGAGTTTTTTTCAATCTTTTAGAACTAAACTTTATCTGTATAGTGGGACCAATACCTGCCATGCCTATCTCAGAGTTTTTGGCAGACTCAACTAAAGGCAAAGACAGTTTGAAATGTTAAGTGTTCTATAAGTATAAAATAGTTTGATTATCCTGAATATTGGTTCCTAGAGCTTTAGACATTCTAGTTATCATTCTCTGAGCCAGAGCTTCCCAAACCTGATAGAATGTCAGAACTCTTAGGTAATACTTAAGAAGTCATATTAGAGTCCCACTTACTATATCAGAATCCTGGGTTTAGGACCCACAAATCTGATTTGTTAGTTTTGGGTTTTGTTTCTTTTTATTTTGAAATAATGTCAGACTTGCAAAAATAGGTCAGAGTTTTCTTAGGCTCTATCTTAAATATTAACATCTTATGTAACCATAGCACAATTAGTAAAACCAAGAAATAAACATTTATACAATCCAATTAACTTCATGCAAATTTTGTCACTTGTTCCTATTTTAACAATTTTTTTTTTAGCCAGGATCGATCTAATTTAGGATCCCACATTTCATTTTTCGTCATATCACCTTAGTCTTCTCCAGTTTGGGGTAATTCTTCAGTCTTTTTATGATGTTTTCACTTTTGAAACAAACTGGCTGATTATTTTGTAGAATGTCCATTTGAGTTTGTCTGATATTTTCTCATGAGGAATCTGTATTTTATTATTCTATTTTTAGACACAGGGTCTCGCTCTGTCATTCAGGTTTGAGCGCAGTGGCACCATTATAGCTCACTGTAACCTCTATCTCGTGTGCTCAAGTGATCTCCAAAGTAACTAGGACTACAGGAATATACCACCACCACCACCACATCTGGCTAATATTTTTTTTTTTTTTTGAGTTGGAGTCTCACTCTGTCACCCAGACTGGAGTGCAGTGGCCGCTGCCGGCCACCGCAGCCTCGACCTGCTGGGCTCCGGCAATCCTTCCGCCTCAACCTTCTGAGTAGCCGGAACTACAGGCGCGCGCAACCACACCCGGCTAATTTTTTGATTTATTGTAGAGATGAGGTCTCACCAAGTTGCCCAGGCGGGTCTCAAACCCGCGCGCTCAGGCAATCCACTCACTTCAGCCTCCCAAAGGCGCGGGATTACAGACTGAGCCACCGCGCCCGGCTGGTATTTTCAAAAAATTTCGTAGAGCTAGGGTCTTAGGGGTTTGAGCCCAGGCTGGGCAATCCTCCCACTTCAACATCCCAAAACACTGTGATTACAGGCATGAGGCATTTTGCCCAACCAAGAATCTGTATTTATTTTTTATTTTAATTTATTTTTTTGAGTTGGAATCTCACTCTGTCACCCAGACGGGAGTGCAGTTGCCGCTCCCGACCACCGCAGCCTTGACCTGTTGGGCTCCGGCCACCGTTCTGCCTCAGCCTTCCAAGTAACTGGAACTACAGGCATGTGCTACCATGCCTAGCTAATTTTTGATTTTTATTGTGGAGATGATGTCTCACCAAGTTGCCCAGGAAGGTCTCGAGCCCTATTTAAAATGCAGACAAGATAACCGGGCTCGGTGGCTCAGTCTGTAATCCCAGCACTTTGGGAGGCTGAGGTGAGTGGATTGCCTGAGACCGCGGGTTCAAGACCTGCCTGGGCAACTTGGTGAGACTTCATCTCTACAATAAATTAAAAATTAGCTGGGCGTGGTAGCGTGCGCCTGTAGTTCCAGCTCCTTGGAAGGCTGAGGCAGAAGGATCATCGGAACCCCCAGGTCCAGGTTGCGGTGGCCAGGAGCAGCCACTGCACTCAAGTCTGGGCGACAGAGTGAGACTCCAACTCAAAAATAAAATAAAATAAAATACAGACAAGAATCTATATTTTAAATAGATAGTTTTTTAATGAAGACTTCTGTATACATTCAGGATCTGCTGATCTGATACCAACCTAATTAATTATAACTCTTTGTAGTATTACCTAGATACCATTTAAGACTATACAATAGATTGATATGACTTAACAGCTTTCAAGATATTAAATAACCATAGTTTTTAAACCTGTGTGTGTGTGTGTGTGTGTGTGTGTGTGTATGTGTGTGTGTGTATTTTAAAATTTTTGTTTTCTTAGTGACGGGGTCTTACCGTGTTACCCCCAGCTCATTGTGAACTAAGCTCAAACAGTCCTACCTCAACCTCTCAAGCAGTTGGGCCTACAGGCGTACCACTGCACCTGGTTTATACTTTTTTTTTAAACTTGGAATTTTATTAGTCAACGATGACTTCAAGTTTCAGAATTAACTTTTTACCTATTATGGAAAATAGAAGGTCAAATGTAACACTTTGGACTTAGAAAAGTTTAATAGAAAACTATTATATCTGAAATATCTCTTGCAACGTTGAAAAAGAGTTTTGCATGGGTTGTTAAAAATGGTTAATGAGTTTAAGAAATAAGATGCTGTTCTAGGCCTTTGAACAGTGTTGGAAGAAAAATAGAGTACTGTGTATGGAAAATAAAAGTTCATTTTTTTGTTGTTTTTAAGTAAAATTTTAAAGTAATTAATATAATAAAGGCTTATCTAAGGTGTGATGGAAAGCATTTTATTTAACCTATTCCCACCACCAAAAAGGGTAAGTGCTTAAGATTGATTTGGTAGTATTTACTTTGTCAAGATTTAGATAATATTTATCTATAAAAATATTGTTTAGAGCCGGGCTCGGTGGCTCAGCCTGTAATCCCGTGCCTTTGGGAGGCTGAGGTGAGTGGATTGCCTGAGCCCGCGGGTTCGAGACCCGCCTGGGCAGCGAGACCTCATCTCTACAATAAATCAGAAATCATCTGGGTGTGGTAGCGC
>NW_007253864.1:786117-786409 GCF_000164805.1 Carlito syrichta | reverse complement strand
CCAGTCTGGGTGACGGAGTGAAACTCCAACTCAAAAAAAAAAAAAAAATATTGTTTAAGCTGCTTAGTCTTTGGCCTTAAAGAATCTTTCTTTAATTCCCTCATGCCATTGAAAAGGAATTGCATGGCCAGTTTATGGTCATTTGTAAACTTCTAAAAATATGTAAATAGCTCTACCTTTCATTTCACTGAAATTTGTATTCAACGAGATTAGAGTCTTTAAGCAGCCACATAGATACATCTGTGTGTGTGTGTGTGTGTGTGTGTGTGTGTGTGTGTGTGTGTGTGTGTGT
>NW_007253864.1:776067-786097 GCF_000164805.1 Carlito syrichta | reverse complement strand
TTTTTTTTTTTTTTTTTTTTGATTTGAAGTCTCACTCTATTGCCCAGACTGGTGTGCAGTGGCACGCTCCTGGCCACTGCAGCCTCAACCTCTTGGGCTCTGGCGATCCTTCCACCTCAGCCTTCCAAGTAGTGGGAACTATAGGCATGTGCTACCACACCTGGCTAATTTTTGATTTATTGTAGAGATGAGGTCTCGCCAAGTTGCGCAGGCTGATCTCGAACCCGCGAGCTCAGGCAATCCACTCGCCTTGGTCTCTCAAAGTGCTGGGATTACAGACTGAACCACCGAGTCTGGCCCAGAATGTATATTTTACATAATTTATTTAGCATACCAAATATTGAAAAAATGCCTTTTTTAAGCAGTATATCCGAGTGTGTTAACAGGCCTTGATTTGCATGTCATGGCAAATTATATTTAAGCAACTAAACCCTTCTTTTACTAACATTGTTCTTATCTATAAACTAGTTGAAAATACCTACTTAGGTTGGAGATAATCATTATCAAGTAGGAGAAAGTATCAAATATATATTTCTACTTCCTAACTTTACTTAATTTTGTTCCTGACTTTGCCATTGAAAATCATCTGCTCAAGTGCCTTAGGATAGAGCAGATAATCACAAGCAGGATAGTGAATACCTTTAGGAGGAAGGAGGTCCTTAGTAAGAAAGGCATGAAAGAAGCACTTCTGGGAAACAAATACTGTCTTCTTGATCTGGAAGCTAGTTGCAGATGTGTTTTCAATTGGTGAAAATTCATTGAATGGTACTCTTATGTGTGTGATTTTCTGTATTTATATTATGTTTAATATTAGTAAATTGTACTGTTAGGTTTATGGAAAATGAGGGATTGGATTATGGGACATTTTTAGGTTGTAACACCTATAAGATATCCATACGGATATGTCTAATAAGCAGTTGGTTATATGAGTCTGAAGCTTGGGAAAAAGGTCTGAGCTAGAGATAAGAGATTTGAGAATCTTCAACTTAAACTTCAAGATAATAAATTTAAGAATAGATTAATTAAATCTCCTAGGAGCAGTATATTTAGAGAGGGAAGAAGGCTGGAGACAAAACTTTGAGATGCACCAAAGTTTAAGAGACTAGCAGAGAAGAGTTGTCAATGACTAAGTCCTGCTGAAAACCAGCATTTAATGAGTAAATGGAGGAAGAGAAGCTAAAATTTAGTGAGAGGAAATTTAACAAGAACCAGAAGACTATTGTGTCAGGGAGCCAAGAAGGGTGCCAAACGGAAACAGTGATTAGTTACATTTGGTAGGTAAGACTAAAAAGTTAAGTTACTTAACTTCTCTAATCCTCAATTTTCTCTCCTTATAAAATAATAGTACTTGCCTCTCAGAGTGTATGAATAGCAAGTGAGAGAATGCCGTAAAGTTAGCACACAGGCTGACTCATCGTAAACACAGAATAAATGGAAGCTATGAATATGAAAAGTAGTTTCAAGAGTTCAGATTTTAGTGGGCTGAGGAATGAAACGGAAATGACTCTTGAGAACTATGGAGAAGGAGGAAGAACACAATCTAATAGTAAATATAGCCTTAAGGGAGACTTTTATTTTAGGAGAGAAACTAGAGAAGGAAAAGGGATTGGGGGGGTAGTGAGGAATAAACAATGAAAGTAGTCAGAGGGAATGAAATGTAACTATGGTTGGTTTCTTTTTCTTTTAAAGTTGTGGGGTACAATTCAGGGGTTAGGCATACAAAAGTTCATTATGCAGGTACCCTTGTTGATAAGGTTATGGTTGGTTTCTTAATGTTGTTTCAGAATAATTTTTCTATATTTCCTTTGGCCTCCTATTTCCAACATAAGCTATATTTTTTTACTCTTACTTACTTCGCATATTCAGAAGAGTGTAGATGAGACACCAAATAAGAATTATCATTATTCCGTAAACATGGTAAACATACCGATACAAGAATGATGTAGGGAGAAATCATTTTCCTTTGCCTCACGTCTATCTAGTCATACAGTCAGTAACCAAGTCCTATTTGCTCTGCTTCCACAATCAGAGATTCTGTCTTCATTTCTTCATCTACATTGCTATAACCTTAGATTATATTCTTCATCTCACACTTGAATTGGTTTTGTCTTACCACTGGTTTTTCTGCCTTGCATTTCACTTCCTTGCAGTAATATTGCTCCCTTGCTCAAAACTTTTATGCCTTCTAATTGCTTTATTTTTGTCGTTTATTCAAGATATCTCAGTGCCTATTTATTAAACATTTGCTGCTAATGATGTACAAGACAGTTTCCTTTTAAGTTTCTGCCTTGAGGATTTTAAAAACTGGTCTTAAGTTGTTAACTCTTTGCTTGTAACACAAGGATTTCTGGGATCTTCACCCTGTCTAGTTATCTAGCTCTCTGCTTTCTTCTCTGTCGTTCTCTGTGTGTTCCTGTCATGTTATTATCATTGCATATACTCCTAACTCTTCTCTGGTATCCCCCTGCCTGGAATGTACCCTACCTCTTCTTTCACAAGCTGTTAAGCATAATTGTTTAGTTTAGTTTAGTTTTAGTTGAGGTCACACTTTGTTGCCCAGACTGGTGTGCATTGGCATAATCCCAGCTCACCTCAGCCTCAGCCTCCTGGGTTCAAGTGATCCTTCCACTTCAGCCTCCCTAGTAGCTGCGACTATAGGTGCATGCCACCATACCTGGCTAATGTTTTGATTTTTTTGTGGAGATGAAGTTTCGCTATGTTGCCCAGGCTGGTCACAAACTCCTGGGCTCAAGCAGTCCTCCTACTTTGTCCTCCCAAAGTGTTGGGATTACAGGTGTGAGCCACTGCAACCTGTCATCACTTTAGTATTTTAGCTGTGATTATAGTCTAACTATGATATTTTGATCAAGTGACTTAATAAAGTGACACAAGGTTCACTAAAGCTTCAAGATCACTTTATTAAGTGATCCTAGAACCTAAGAAAATGCCTGGTTTATAATAATTTGAAGCAGTTACCATTAGTTGAGAAATTACTATGTGTCAAGACTGCACGAAGAGTTAATATATGTTATCCCACTTAATTATCATCAACAGTGGAGATACTCATTATAATATTCCTATTTTCCAAGCAGGGAAACCAAGGCCAAAAGAGATCAAATAATTTGCCCAGTGTCTCACAGATAGGTAAATGGTGGAGTCAGAGTTTAAATCCTTGACCCCGTGATTTACAAGTGCATGCTCTTAACCTCTGAGTTCTCCCATTTTAGTAAATAATTTTTTAAAGAATTCTGCTATTTTTGTGATAAATCATACCTGAAAGTACTTGGGGAATTTTAGCTTTGGGGAATTTTGCTTATTAGTAATTAACAGTGATTAGTAACTAGATTTAAGATTATGCCCCTTCATTTGTTGGAGCAAATAAGGAAATGTGCGAGTTCTGTACTTATAACTTTCTTCAAGAAAAAAAAAAAAGAAAGAAAACATACTTTCATTGTAGATAGTTCTATTTGCTGTGTATATGTGTAAATATTAATATATGTAAACATACAGATATAAACATGTACTGACACATACACACTCTAGGAATATAAAAAATAGTTCTTATTCTTTAGGAACATACAATACAGCTAAGATATGCCTTAATGTAAATGAAATAATTAAAGAACAATTAATCATTAAATTGTCTTCAGTGAGAAATTACTGTAGTGTAGAAGGAAGTAGATGCTTTTAGGGAATGGGTGGATTCAAAGACAATAAATGGAATTTGAATTTGATAAAAGGGAGAAAGGAAAAGCAGTCCTTTAGTCCAATTCTGCAAGATAATAAAATGGGTTATTTTATTATTAAATACAGTTATATCACTTGAAATTTTTCCCATGAAAAGTAATCTTGAGCCTAAAAAAACAGGTGATAGAACTGGATTGCCTTTCTGTGCTTAGAAATACATTAACTGAGCTGGGCATGGTTGCTCAAGCCTGTAATCACAGCACTTTGGGAGGCTGAGGTGAGGGGACTGCCTGAGCCCACGGGTTCGAGAACAGCCTGGGCACCTTGGCAAGATCTCATCTCTATAATAAATCAAAAAAGTAGCTGGATATGGTAGCATATGCCTGTAGTTCCGGCTACTTGGATGGCTGAGGCGGAAGGATTATCTGAGCCCAGCAGGTCGACGAGCATGTATTTCTAATGTATTTCTAAGCGCAGAAAGGCAATCCAATGACCTTGAGTGTGTGTGCCACTGCACTTCAGCCTGGGCGACAGAGTGAGACTCCAACTCAAAAAAAAGAAAAAAGAAAGAAATACATTAACTGTAGTATTGGTTTATATTCCATTAGAATCAAGTTTATGCTTTCAAAGTGTCATAATGAATATCAGGATAATTATCATCCTGGGTTGGACATGCAAGTGATATAAAATGAGTTTCACATGGCAATCTTAATTTGAACATTTGGGAAAATTAAGATGTCTTACTGTTTATTCTTTTCCTCTTAATACAGCAAACTCATTATTACTTTGGGTAAGAAACAGAAAAGAAAGAATGAGTCTTCAGATGAAATATCGGATGCAGAGCAGATGCCACAACATTCATTCAAAGACCAAGATGCTCAAGTGAGTATTAAAGTTTTTTTCTGAGAAATGAAACACTGTTAGAATTATCTAGGTAGCATAATATTGCCTTATGGATATTTACTCGGTAGTTTAGGAGTAAAAATACATTTTGTTATATGGTAGAACTTGTAGGGCAGCATTATTAAAATATGTTCTTAGTAATATTACCATCAGATATTAGATGTGGGAGGAAACTTATATATCGTCTCCAAACCCTTATTTTTCATATAATGAAACTGAAGCCCAGAGAAGTTAAGTAACAATACAAAGTCCTTTATGACTTTTAGCTTAGAGAAATATTTAGTGATATTAGCCTGTACTTACATAGTGCTTTTGAATGAACTTAATAATGGGGGTATTAATTTTTAAAATCACATAAAACTGGCAAAGCAAATGGATTGAATCATTTCTAGAAATAATTCCTTGGTCTGCTTCTATTGAAGAAAAGATAACTGATTATATTAAAAATCTCCTAGCATAGATATAAATACTGTGCATTTTGCCTTTTTTTTAATAGGTGGATATTTAAAATAACCCTGTGAAGTTAAAAATTTTATTTAGTGAAGGTCATAATAATTCAGGCCACCCTCTGCTCTCTATTAATTAATGTATGACTGTAGGCCGTAGGGGTGGTGGCAATTGTTGAATTATGGGGCCAGAAAGCCCCTGAATGGCCTTTCTTCTTCCTTATGCAGCTTCTTATCCAATGGGAGAGTAGTGGCTCAAGGCTCCTGGGCTGCTGCAAGAGTTGAGGTAAGGGCAGTGACTGAAGCTCCTATTATATGGCCTGGCTTTTTTTTTTTTTTTTTTTTTTTTTTTTTTTTGGTATGTTATCCTTAACTTAGGCAGACTTATATTTAACTTATTCAATATGATTAAACTTAGTTTAATTTTTACTAGAATAATGCTGGCCATTTTTCCATTATGTAATCAGTAAATGATGAAATGTTAGGATAGGCACATTTCTTCCATGTTTTTTACTATATAGTGTTAGTCTGTTTTGACAGGTATGTTGCTTTAACACACACACACATACAATATGGCAAGGGAAATAAATTTTTTTTAATAATTATAAGTCTATATTATTGATATATTTGTGTTATTATATATATAATGTAAAGGTCCATGTAGCTTTCAGCAACTATGGATTGTTTACATTTGAACTTTTGGAAACTAATTAAGGTTTGGGATCAGGCAGAAACCTAAAAATGTGATTTGGTACTTAATTTTGTTACCTGTAATCTTAATAGAAAATATTCCAGTAGTCTAACTATGTTTAGGGACCTAAGTTTTTTTAATACCTCTGCAGTAAATTATGCTTTTGGGATCATTAAAGGAAACAAGTGATGTGTTATCATTAGTAAAGTACTGTATTAGTCATTTAAAAGCATAATACTTCTGACCTCTTATGTGAAGTGCTGTGAACTGATCTTTTGAAGCCTTGAAGAAATAAGATGAAAAAAGCTAGAAATAAGAAATTAGAAGGGAGAATTTATCAGTATTTTAAATTGTGCTTTTAAGAAACATTATGATGGAAGAAAGCCAGAAAAAAAACATATTCACCAAAAATGTGGGTATTAGATTAGTTTTTGTATTTTTAATCTAGTAGAAATGTTGTGTGGCAGAGAAAGATAATTGGTGAGAGTGGCACCTTATTTGGTTTTTCCTAACTAATGTGTAAACTATATACTCTAGTGGAATATAATTTATAGTAAAATCATCTATGTTCCATAATTCATAGGCTTTTACATTAATCTTGTAGACTGATAAAGTCTTCATAGGATGAAGAAGCAGTTTATAGTTCTGTCTTGTGAAGATTTCTCTTGAGTACACTTTTGTGAGTTTAAAGGACTCTTTCAGGCAACTCATTTACTATTTACTAACAACTAAGTGAAGCATTTCTAAGTACTAATAGATGCCTAAGTGATCAGAAAGAAAACTAGTGCTGAAAACATCTAATAGAATTTTCTAAAAATGTGCTGAACTATCAAACTTCATTATTTAGAAGTCATGCCTAGTGAGACATCGGTAATACATGTAGTGTTAAAATAATAAATGTCACAGTTGTTTATTAACTAAAATTGTTCATGAACATTAAAATCTATGTGATACCCATAATAGAATTCTAAACATTCTTTTAGCCTAGTATTGGAGATCCACTGAATTCCTTCCACCCCCAGGAAGTTTAAATAATTCATATCTTTTTCAGAATAAGATATGGGATAATTAGATTGCTAGCAGTCCTTGTATTGTAATTCTTATATGCCACCTTATGTCTCGTGTATTAACGAAAGTGTTACTCTGAGGTTTGAAAATGTAAATGTTTTCATGGCCAAGAGATATTGACCCCTTCCTAAAATAAGTCATGGCGTAATGTACTGCATTTGACTGACCATATTAGTGCCTTTCTTTTTCTCAGTATTCCACTACTCACAAGAGAAAGAGGCAGAGGCATGATGTTTAAAGTCTATTGCAGGATTACTAGATACAAGTAACGATTTATCCCCACACACTTTAGGACTGACTCAGCTATTTTTGTCATGCCTATGAAAGTAAATGAAAGACCTGCCAAATTGAAGACAGGCAAAAGGAGAACACATGGGTTATTTTGCTGGTTCCATTTTTGGGCAATGCTGTGGAAGTTGCTAAATATATAGAGGAAAATGGAATGGAAAAAAGAAGAGTCAAATTTGCTAAGTATTGAGCAATAGAACAGTTGGCTGAAATATCCACCCAACAAGATTTTAGGGAAGTAAAAAAAGTAAGCCTAAGCCCTTTAGCCTTTTTAAATCAACCTGAGAATTTGTTTTTGTAGTAGAAACATCAAAAGATATATAACTTTGCTGTTGTTTTTTAAGTTCTCTTTGAAATATAAAACTTATGAAGCATATTAGATATTTAGGGAGGTAAGTAAAGCCATGTGTATTTGATTCCTGATTTTAAATTAATTAGGTTATTTAAAAATTATTTTATTACATGTAATACTTTGTAAAAGGTTTAATTTTGTTTGGTGACAGTGATGTTCTTTATATTTAAAGAAAACTAGTAAAGTTAGTAAAACAGTTTCTTCTTTCATTCAGATCTTAACTACTTGGTAGATTTAATATTTTACTATTTTATGTATTTCTCTAAAAACATTTAATTTCCTCTTCTAGGTTTATGCCCCCAATTAAATTTTACTTTAAAAGTGTGGGGTACAGTTCAGGGCCCAATTAATTATTTAACCAATATTCCTCTCATCTACTCTTTGGGTTTTGGGCAAAAACTGTAAAAATATTAATACTTTAAAATATATATTGCCCAAGGTGTAAAATAGTTAAATAACATGGATACCTTTTACTTTTAGCATTAGTTTCTAATGAATAGTAATGCAGTAATTAATAAAGGTATTACAAATAAAATATATTTTGTACAACCTGTGAAATAGTTTAAAAAAACTAGAAATCTGTTTATTCTTAGCAATTTCCAAAGAAAAGTTGTAAAGGTATTATTAATCTTTGTTATTTGAAATTGTAGGAAGTAAAACTGTAGGAAGATTGTAAGTCTGTGACAGAGGGCAAATTATAATCTTACTTTAATTAAAAAGAAAAATAGGAAGAGATGAATATTGAATGTAATTTTGAAAATTTAATACACAATATTGACAACTTTAGGTTTAATTATTTTAAAAATCTTTCCTTCAAAATAAATTATATAAATCTGATCCTTGTGGTTCATTACAGAAAAGAAGATCAAATCGACAAATTAAAAGAAAAAAATATGCAGAAGATGCAGAAGGGAAACAATCTGAAGAAGAGGTTAGAGGCTCCATGAAAATAAAAAAGAATTCAGGTCCTTTACCTGGTGAACAACCTTTACAGTTATTTGTGGTAAGCACATTTGATTGTTTGATATTTGATTATGGAATTATGATTTCAAAACATTTTAAACCAACATTAATTCTACAAAATACTTGCATTGTTTTTCCTTCTAAAATCTGCTCTAACTTATCCTCCTAAATTTCATTTCATTAGTTAATGGGCTCATTCAGATTAGAAACCTCTCCTTGTTTTCCGTTGATTCTTCATCCAAGTTCTCACTGCATTTTCTACCTCCAAAATATATATTCCTGATACTACTCGAAACTTGCTATCCTTTCTGGAGAATATTTCAACATTAATTATAAGTCTACTCACATTATTTTTCTGCTGAAAACTCCTCAAATAGTTTCTTAAAACTCATGAAAGTAGTGGTGTCTTTTTAGTGCAGTGCATAAAGTCCTTCGTCTGGATTTTCTGGCTTCATCTCCTGTTTCTTTAGAAGCACTGAGTCCCCTGTCTTATGAACATAGTTGCCTTAATGCCATATTTTGACACCTCTATGCCTTGCATATGCACTTTCCTCTTATAGAGTTCTTTTAATCCCTCTTGTCTGCATTGTGAACTAACCATTCATCTGCTAGCTGAGGGAGCTGAGACATTGGGCAAGTACTTATTCTGTTTATGCATAAATTTCCTGATCTTCAAAATGGAAATGATAATACTGGAAGTGATAATGGAGATGAGAATAGATTTAAATGAGTTAATATATGTAAAATGCTTAGAATAATGCCTAATATGTTAAAAAGTACTGTATGTTTACTATGATGATGATGCAGATGATGACAAGGACAATAGCAATGATGATATATTTTTTCAATTGTTGTACTTCTAACATTTAACATAGTATCCAACACAGAAGCTAAATAAATGTTTGTTGAATTTAGTTTAATTATAAACCTACAACACAGCAACTAAGAGATTTTTCAGAAAATGTTTCATCATTATTCTTTTTTCTGCCTCCCATAGGAGAATCCAAGTGAAGAAGATGCTGCAATTGTAGACAAAATACTATCATCTAGAATTGTAAAAAAAGAAGTAAGTAATAGTGCATTATACTTTATACTTTATAGTCTGTGGACTGTTGAAAAGAATCACAATTACTGATTTTCTTTTCTTAGATATCACCTGGAGTGATGATTGACTCAGAAGAATTTTTTGTAAAATACAAGAATTAGTAAGTATTCGAGTTAGAAAAATAAGAGAAAGATATTGATTCAAATATAAATAAATGTATATAATAATTAATGTATGTAATATATTAATATATTGAGTTAAAGTTATGATTTTAATTTTATCTACATTTTAATGATTATTTTACTATTTATACTTGCTTGAATAAAAATCAGTAAAAAGTAAAAAGGGTCTGTTTGAAAACCTTTCATGTTAAAATTAAATGGTTTTTCACAAAATATTAATTATTAAAAATGCAGAAATTTTTATAAGATATGCTTCTGCAGATCATACTGTTTTTATAAAAGACTTCTCTGTCTATCAGGAGTCCCAGCTACTTGGGAGTCTGGCAGGAGGATAACTTTAGCCCAAGAGTTTCAAGCCAGCCTGGGCAACATAGTGAGACACAGTCTCTTTAAAAAAAAAAAAAA
>NW_007253864.1:745645-775914 GCF_000164805.1 Carlito syrichta | reverse complement strand
AAAAAAAAAAAGAGAGAGAGAGAGAATTTTTAATCTCTAGTTTTTTGGTATGATATATACAGTGTGATGATTTGACTTTAAAAATTTAAGTTTTAATCTTGGACATAAGTGAGTTAACTCATAAAAGTTGCTAATTATGGGAAAATAATTTGCCCTTCTTTTTGTACGTTTTCCAGCTTTTTTCTATCCTTCTGTGAAAGAAGTTTGAGTAAAGTTACATTGGTTTCAAAACAAATTGGCTTTCTGATCATGATAAAACTGTTATAGTGGAAATAATAAATCAAATCTTGCTGTTAAGCTTTTTATCATTTTACTATTCTATTTCTGTATGACAATCTGTAGACCTTTAGACTGCGATTTTCTTTGGATATAGTAATCACAATGACTTTTTTTAGAAACTAATGGAGTCTATTAAAATTAAATGGTGAGCTACCTATTTGTAAAATTGAAGATGATATTTTGTATTGGGTGTTATAATTAAAAATACATCTAAACAAACATGATTTTCTTTATCATTCTAATATATTGCTTTTATAAAAATTTTAGCTCCTATCTTCACTGTGAGTGGGCTACAGAACAACAACTTTTGAAAGATAAAAGGATCCAGCAGAAAATCAAACGATTCAAATTGAGACAAGCACAAAGAGCACATTTTTTTGCAGACGTAAGAAAAAATAAATAAGACTATTATGTGTTGGACTCTGAACACCTGTAGTATTATTTATAAAAAATTAAGTATTATTTTAACCTGTAGGCTTCCAACATTGTTATTTGAATACAGATGTTATCTACATACAATATTTTTCTCTTCTCAAAATTAGCTTGGAAACTAGTTAAAACAGGAACCCTGATAATTCGGAATGGTAGATAATGCTTGTATTTTTAAATTAGCATGTATTTCAATACTTAGAGTTGAATGTGGGTGTGTTGATATCACAAAGGATATATCAGTTGTTATTCAAGTAAAGAAAGTGATAATATAGCAAGTAAATGGAAAATAAAATTTTTCAGTACATGAAATGTATTGCATATTTTCTGTATTAGCCTTGTGTGTAAATGAACAGAACCTCATTGGAAAAATATGTTTCCATCTCTAGGCCTCACTAAATGGTCTGATGTTCTTTCCTCTCTAATTTTTTTAATAGACATTTTTTAATTTGAAAAAATTTTTACACTTTTTATTTTAATCAAAGTAATTATAAATATAATACAACAAATTCTCACATACTAACTAGATCTCCAGAAATGTTAAAATTTTTCCATGTTTGCTTTATCATTTGTATTCATTCTCTGTAGAATTAACACTGACGTAGTACTATTGTCTCTTCTACAGACCTTATTCATATTTCACTAATTGTTCCACTAGTGTGTTTTTTTTTTTTTAGCCAAAATATGTGTATTTGTGTTTATCTTGTCCAGAGTCTAATCCAGCATCCCATGTTTCATGTATTCGTAATGTCTTCTTTAATCACTCTTTGTTTTTCATTTCTTGGCCACTTTTTAAGAGTGCAGCTCATTTATTTTGTAGAATGTCCCTCACTTTGGGGTTGCATGTTTTCTCATATCCAGGTTAGGCATTTTTTAAAAGAACACCAGAGAAATAATACTCTCTTCTTCTCAATGAATGATATAGAATGGTACATGATATCTACTTGCCCTATTACCTGTGTTAACTTTAATCACTAGAAAAAAGTAGTACCTGCCAGATTTCTCCACTATGACATATCTAGAAATTTCTTAAAAGCTGAAAATTTTAGAAGTACTTAGTTAATAATCTTTAATTTTTCATAAAGACTAATTTTTCTTACTAAACTCACGGACAACATAAATAGAAGCTATGTAGTTTTCTTTTTTTATCAGTGAAGTTTCTGTTTGTTTTATTATTGATATATTTGACAATGATTGTATATTTTTAGGGTACATCATTTTATAGTTTGATATAATATACATTGTGAAATAATCACATCAAACTAATTAACATATCATCGTTTCAGAAAGTTATCACTTTCTTTTTTTACTTTTACTTATTATTATTTTTAAGTCTTTAAGTACCACATTACCATTCTGGTGTTGGGCATTGTTCTTTGTTACCAGGTGTGTCCTATATAAAAACATGGGAGTCATAATATCACTCAGGAAAGGTTTAAGATAGTGAAGAGAACTAAAGGCAGAGCCATGGAGTACCACAGTAGAGGTTAAGCAGAGGAAGAGAGGCAGCAAAGGAAGCTGAGATGGCTGTGGAAAGTAAAACTTACAGAGATGAGTAGGAATTGGCCAAGCAGACAAGAGAAGGGACAGCAATCTAGTCAAAAGAGAGAAGATTGAAGGTAAACACTTGGAGGTGTGAAAGAACATGGAATTTGAAAAACAAAACAAAACATGTATTTGTACTTCTGGAGCATGAAACTTGGGTTAAAGTTGTGTCAAATAGTACGAGGTGAGGCTGGAGGAAGAGATAGTATCCCAGTAATTTCACAAAAACTAATGTGGACCTTATCCCCAAAACAAGGGAGAGTTGGTAAGAAGTTTAAGCAAGAAATCAATGTGTAAGATTTATATTTGTGAAAAATCACTCTGGAGACAATGTGAAAAACACATTAAAGGGAGGCAAGACAGAGAATGTTCTTCCTCACTTTGTGGTTGCATGATGTTTTCATTAATAACCTTATAGGGTTGTTTATATAATGGTCCAAGTAAGAAGTGAGGATTAGGAAGGAGGAACCAATCTGAGTTACAGTTAAAAGTAGAATCTGGCTGATTACATGCCTATAATCTCAGCATTTTGGGAGTATGAGGCAGGAGGATTGCTTGAGGCCAGGAGTTTGAGACCAGCCTGAGCTACGTAGCAAGACATCTTCTTAACAAAAAAATTAGTAGAGTGTGGTGGTATACACTTGTGGTCCCAGCAACTCAGGAGGCTGAGGAGGAAGGGTTGCCTGAGCCCAAGAGGTTGAGGTTGCAGCGTCCTGTGTGATTCAGATATTGGGGGTGGGAAGTTAAAGTAAAAGAAGGATTCTAAGTTGACATTTCCTTTTCTGGCTTGGGTAACTGGGTGTGCTGCACAGAGAGGGAACTGTGCTACCAGTAACCCAGTTAGAAAATACAGGAGGAAGGTAGGGTTGAAAAGTTAATGAGTGCAATTGTGTTTGAGGTAACTCAGGTAGAGAATTTGTATTCATCTAGATAAGTGGATCTTGAGTTACAGGAACCATCAGGTGAAGATAAAGAGTATGTGATATGACTGAAAATGAGCCTACAGGTGGTGGGGTAATTGTTCTTCAACCCTAAAGAAAGTAAAAGAAAGGTTCAGAGACTGCTCTTAGGAAATTTTGAAAGATCCTATCTTCTAGAGTAACTTACTTGTCTGGAATACCTTAATTTTTAGTGTTATTTAGTTGGCTTTGTTATTTATAACATTGTTATTCATAATATCTGTGATATCTTTTAGAAATAAAAATGGAAGGATTCCATTATTAACAATCTAATTAAAATCAAACTTATGTGTTCTATTGTGAAATGCTAGCAAATTTCTTTACTTTTGTCTTTCAACTTCTTTGTCAGATATCAATTATTACCTTTTAATTTTAGATGGAAGAAGAACCATTTAACCCAGACTACGTTGAAGTAGACAGAGTATTAGAAGTCTCTTTTTGTGAAGATAAGGATACCGGTGAGGTAAATATTTGGTAAAAATATCTTTATAGTAAGAAAAACCTGAAACCTTCTCAGTATTAAAACCTAGTAGTTCTTAAAAGTTAAGGCCTAAAATCACTAAAATGTTTCATTTGTTTTTATTGATATAGACAGAATATTTAAATTACTTTTTACTCTTCTGTTTTTCCAAATGGTAAAATTTAAAAACAAATTTTTTTCAGCCTGTTATTTACTACTTAGTAAAATGGTGCTCATTGCCATATGAAGATAGTACTTGGGAACTAAAAGAAGATGTAGATCTTGCAAAAATAGAAGAGTTTGAACAACTGCAAGCTTCAAGGCCTGAAACAAGACATTTGGTAGGAGCCTCTCTCAGCTTTATAATGTCTTAACACTTCTTTATTTAGCAGATGTAATGTTGACTTTGAATTTTGTATTTACTCCTTGGTATGTAATTAATACTGTATTTTTTAAATTGCTACATTATGTCATATGTACATTAATTTAGCTTTCCTTGTTAGTGATTACTCCCGTTTTTTGCTGTTCAGCAGCATTGAACAGCAAGCCCTTATACAAGTTTCTGTAAGATAATTTAGAAGTATAATTGCTGATCTAAGCATATGTACATTTAAAATTTTTATAAGTATTTTCTTTTAAATTTCCCTTCAGAAAAGTTATTTCACTTAACTCTTCATCCTCATCTCTGAATTTGTTTCTTGTTACTCTTCCTCTCAGATCATTTTTTATAAATATCAATAATGTCAGTTTCAACTCTAGCGTTATCAGTTCTTTTTTCTCAGTCTGTTTTTTGTTCCTGGAGTGATCAATTCTCTATTCAAAAAAGATCCATATTATACCTATATTTTCTTTCTCAGCCATTTATTTATTCAATAAATAATGTAATTATCTGTTTCCACAGTAGCTTTATTTTTAGAATGACCTTTTGTATAGAATATTTTTAAAGACCTACATAGATTAGGCATATTCATTACTTACTGATTGAATGTATATGTCTCTTCCTCCCCCTTAAAAAACAAAACCTTTGAGTAGCTTATTATTTATTCTAGTGTAGGAAACTTTAGACTTCTAAAAGGTTATGATAAGGCATGATATTGCAAATAATTATATAGTGTTTTACTTTTCCTTCTATGAAAAAATGGATTGCTTCTATGTGCATTTAGTTTTCGGAGAAAAATCCACATTGAGAAGACATGTTCAATTTTATTAAACATTTTTCCCTGTTCCCTATCAAATATAATTTGGTCATAGAAATTTCTTTCTTCAGTAACAAAGGGAGAGCTTATAAGTGGAAAAACAGGAGCAGATTATTTTTGGATTAACACTAGAGTGAGGAAGGCTGTCCTGATAAACATGGCAATATGAAGTAACAGACAGAAACAAGTTAAATAATCCATGGAAGCGATCATATTGTTTTTGTAATAATTATTTTCCAGTCTTCCTAATGCTTTTTCTCTCTTTTTTTTCTTACTGATGCCCATCAGTTATTACTAAAAGTACATCCGTTTACCCCCATTTCTTAAAACTTCTAAATGCAGTTCCTTGAACCAGGAAACAGAAGTGTCAACTAATTCAGAGAAGAGTGAATCAAGGGATGTTACAAAAGGGAAGGATGTTCTTTTTGGTGTGGGGACTATGCCTTAGTAGTAATCTGAACTTAGTCTCATCAAGTACTCTATTTCTTCAGTTAAGTGTTCTCAATCAGAGGTACACAGATTAGAATCTCCTTTGGAGTGTTTAAAAAATTAGAGATAGTTTAGATATATAGTATAGTCCTTGGAAAAGGGGTTCAACTAATAGAATTAATCCCCTAATTAATGTAAAATTGGTGACAATAATGCTAATTTATCATAGTTCAATAATGAAGGAGATAAGTGATTTTTTTGGCCAGAGTGTTACTTTTTTTTTTTTTGAGTTGGAGACCCACTCTGTTGTTCAGACTGGAGTGCAGTGGCCGCTCCCAGCCACCGCAGCCTCGACCTGCTGGGCTCCAATGATCCTTCCGCCTCCGCCTTCCAAGTAGCTGGAACTACAGGCGTGCACTACCACGCCCGGCTAATTTTTTTATTTTATTGTAGAGATGAGGTCTCGCCTGCCTAGGCGGGCCTCGAACCCGCAGGCTTAGGCAATCCACTCACCTCAGCCTCACAAAGGCGCAGTATTACAGGCTGAGCCACAGAGCCCGCCTTCAGAGTGTTACTTTTAAATAGCATATAAATTGTGTATTTTTAGAGATTCTGTAAATGAAATTTTTCCCTGACCCACAATAATGAAATATTATTGGTGATTGGATTGCTGAAAAGAGACTATACAGATTTAATGTAGAAATTATTTTAAGCAGTAATTAAAATGTTCATTGACTACGATTTTTAAAAAGTTTTCTTCCATAAACCCTATCTGTATTGAATAGAAGCCTAACTTCAATAACCGCTCCTGTTCTCGGTATAGTGGTAGCCTGTTTTTTCTTTTTGTTTGTTTACAATTGCCATACGCTTACCTGATGGTCCTGAAAATTTTGGGAAGTATAATTTTGTTGATTAGTAACAATATATTATTATTATTATTATTATTATTGTCAGATTCTCACTCTGTCACCCAGGATGGAGTGCAGTGATATGCTCACGGCCACTGCAGCCTCGACCCCCTGGGCTCAGCCTTCCACCTCAGCCTTCCAAGTAGCTGGAACCACAGGCGTACACCACCATGCCCAGCTAATTTTTTGATTTATTGTAGAGAGGAGATCTCGCCATGTTGTCCAGGCTGGTCTCAAATCCCTGGACTCAGGCAGTCCTCTCATCTCAGCCTCCCAAAGTTGCCTGAGCCACCGTGCCCAGAAACAGTATAATATTATTTTAAGGCAGAAGACAATAGAAAACCTTTTGCTTGTTTCTTAGAAGCATATTTAGCCTACTGAAACCTAGACCCTACTAATTTGGAGCTAGGATAATGTTATTTTTCTACTTATTCATGAATCTTCAGAAAATATATGTCTTAGTTTTCTAGAATAAATTTATGACAGAGCTCTTTATTGCTTGGGAAGAAAAATTATATTTGAATAAATATAACTGCATCTCTAAGTTCGCAACTTGTTTTTTTTTTTACATATAGTGTTGTACTTCTATGCTTCTGGATTTCTTTTTTTTTTTTTTAAGTTGGAGTCTCAGTCTGTCACCCAGATTGGAGTGCAGTGGCCGCTCTGGGCCACTGCAGCCTCGACCTGCTGGGTTCTGGCGATCCTTCTGCCTCAGCCTTCCAAGTAGCTGGAAATACAGGCGCGTGCTACCACACCCGGCTAATTTTTTAAAAAAATTTATTGTAGAGATGAGTCTCGCCAAGTTGCCCAGCCAGGTCTCGAACCCGCGGGCTCAGGCAGTTCACTCACCTCAGCCTCCCAAGGCACAGGATTATAGGCTGAGACACCGAGCCTGGCCTGGATTTCTTTTTTAAAAATTGCTTTGTACCATGAACATGAGAAGTGATGTTATGGACAAGAACAGTAAATTGTATGGTCTATTTAAAATATATGCAAGAAAATCTGATACACATCATTCATTGTTTTTGAATGTAGCTTTATTGAGGTTGACATGACATAAAATAAACTGCACATATTTAAGGTATATAGTTTTAATAGTTTTGACATATGAAACCATCACCATAATCAAAATAATGAACTACTTACACCCAACAGTTTTCTCATGTGCTGTTGTAATCCTTCCCTTTTAAATCTTCCTTCTCTCTACCCTCCTCCCCATTTCCAGCGAACTACTGCTTTTTTTAAATGTCCCTACCAATTATTTTTCGTTTTCTGTAATTTTCTATAGATAGGCAATACATGCTCTTTTTCATATGACTTATTTCAGAAGCATTGTTATTTTGAGATTCATGTCATTACATGGTTTGATAATTCATTCCTTTTTATTGCTAGAAAATAATTTATTGTAATGTAATATCCCATAATTTATCCATTTACGTATTAATGAATATTTGTGTTTGTTATTACAAATAAAGCTTCTGTGAACATTAGTTTACAAGTCTTTTTATAGACGTATGTTTTCATTTCTATGAGTAAAATGACTGGGTCATATAATATGTCTATATTTAACTTTTTAAGAAGGTGACAAACCTTTTTCTTCAGTTGGTCTTACCATATTACATGCCCACCAGCAGTGTTGATACACATCCTTGCCAAAACTTGGTATGGTCAGTCTTTTTAATGTTAGCAATTCTGATAGTATGTAGTGGTGTGGCACTCATGTGCTTATTTGCTGTTAGTTCAATCTTAAAAAAGCACTTCTTCAAATTTTTTCCCTATTTTTTATTGGCATGTTTGTCTTCTTATTAAAACTTTAAGTTTGTTTACATATTTTAGATACAAGTACTTTCTTCAGTATATGATTTGTAAATATTTTATACAAGTCTGTGGCTTTCCTTTTCATTATCTAAGCAACGTCTTTCAAAGAGGAAGAGTTTTAATTTTGATGAATTCCAGTTTTTCAATCTTTTTCTTATGGGTCTTACTTTTGTTATATTTTGTATATCTAAGAAATCTTTGCATAACTCAAGTTCACAAAGGTTTTTCTCTTGCTTTCTTTTGGAAATATTTTAGTTTTAGGTAACATCTAGGCCTGTGATTCGTTTTGAGTTAATATTTGTATATTGTGCAATTGTATGATTCAAAGTTTATTTTTTGTTCATGGGTATACAATTGCAGCATTTGTTTTAAAAAACCTCTCTTTTCCTCACTGAATTGCCTTTCCAACTTTGTCAAAAATCAGTTGACTAACCTATGAATGTATTTTTGAGCCATCTATTCTGTCACTCTGACCTGTTTATTTTTTTATCTTTACATAAATTCTACATAGTTTTGATTCTGTGACTTACAAACTTTGAAATCAGTCAGTGTTAGTCTTCCAGGTTTATTCTTCATTTTCAGAGTTATGGCTATTTCTGGTTCTTTGCATTTCTGTATGCTTTTAGAATTGGCTTGTCAGTTTCTACAAAAAGTCTTGATGAGATTTTGGTTTGATTGTGTTGAATGTATTACTTAATTTGGGAAAAATCAATAACAATGTTGAGTCTTTCAATTCGTGAACATTGTATAGCTATTTATTTAGCTCTTCTTGAATTTCTGTCAGCAGTGTTTTGTAGTTTTAAATATACTAGTGTTATACAACTTTTGTGAGATTTATTTCTAAATACTTCATGTGGTGGATGCTATATTATGAAATGATTTTTTTAAAGTTGTTTATGATCGTTGCCACAGTGTAGAATATAGTTGACTTTAATATATTGATGTGGTCTTGTATTACTCAACCTTGCTAAAATTACTACTTAGCTCAGCTTTTTTTTTTAGATTCCACAGGATTTTCTACATAGACAAATCATGTCTTCTATAATTAAAGACAGTTTTACTTCTTCCTTTGTAACGTTTTATGACTTTTTTCTCTTTCTTTGCTTGATTACTCTTGTTAGAGCCTGCATTATAATGTTGAATAGACGTTGCAGTGGACATCCTTGCCTTATTTCTGATCTTAGGGGAAAAGTATTCCATCTTTTTTCTTTAAGAATGATGCTAGGCCAGGTGTGGTGGCTCAAGCCTGTAATCCCAGCACTTTGGGAGGCTGAGGCAAGAGGATTATGTGAGTCCAGGAGTTCAAGACCAGCCTGGGCAACTTGGTGAGACCTCGTCTCTACAATAAATGAAAAAATTAGCCAAGCACGGTGGCATAGTTCCAGCTACTTGGAAGGCTGAGGTAGAAGAATCGCCTGAGCCCAGCAGGTCGAGGCTGTAGTGGCTATGAGTGTGCCACTGCACTGCACTCCAGCCTGAGTAACAGAGTGAGATTCTAATTCAAAAAAAAAAAAAAATTATGCTAACTTGGCTTTTTTGTAGACATGCCTTAACTGGTTGAAGAAATTCCCTCTTACTCAAAATTTTATTTGTTTTTGGTAGAAATGAATGTTGATTCTTTTCAAATATCTTTTCTGAATCTATTGAGATTACTATATTAATTTTGTTTTTTTGTCTGTTGACCAACACTGATTAATTTTCCATTTAAAACCCACCTTCTATTCCTGGTACAAACCCTACTTGGTCACAACGTATTACCCTTTGTATATATTGTTAGATTCCATTTGGTAAAATTTCCTTAAGAATATTTGAGCCCGCGGGTTCGAGACCTGCCTGGGCAGCGAGACCTCATCTCTACAATAAATAAAAAAATCAGCCGGGCGTGGTAGCACATGCCTGTAATTCCGGCTACTTGGAAGGCTGAGGCGGAAGGATTGCCGGAGCCCAGCAAGTCGAGGCAGCGGTGGCCGGGAGCAGCCACTGCACTCCAGTCTGGGCTACAGAGTGAGACTCCAACTCAAAAAAAAAAAAAAGAATATTTGCAGTGGTTTCTTTCGCCCATGCCAGCTCTGGCATGTCTCCCTTTCTTTTCTCCCTTCATTCTTTAATAAAGTTTGTTTTATAACTTTAGAAAAAAAGAATGTTTGCATCTTTGTTCATGAGGTATATTGTTTTTTAGTTCTCTTGTAATGTATGTGCCTAATTTTAGTACTTCATAGAGTGAATCGAAAGTATGCTTTCCTCTTCAACTTTCTAAACAGTTGTGCAGAATTAAATTATTCTTTAAATGTTAGGTAACATTTCATCATAACTTGGTACAATGTTATACTTCTGGCATTATTGTAAAAGCAATATATATATTTTTTGCTATGAATAAGATATATGGAAGATTTAAACATCATTTATCCTTTGTTTTTCCACAAAGGACCGTCCTCCCTCTAATATTTGGAAGAAAATAGATCAATCCAGGGACTATAAAAATGGCAATCAACTCAGGGAATATCAGCTGGAAGGACTCAACTGGCTCTTGTTCAATTGGTATAATAGGTATGTAGTATATCTTAACACAAAAAAATTAAAGTGTTATTCTTTTTTTTATATGTGCCAAAATATGTTAAGTAAAATAGGTACTGATGTTGCTATATTGTTGTCATGAAGTCTTCATTATTTAAAGTGAGGTTACTTCAGGAAAATGTGTAAATTGCAATTTAGGGTTGCAACTACAGTTGGTTTCTTTATATGCACCTATCAGAATAGAAGAAAATTGGTATGTTGATTAATAATTAAATTTGAAATACCTTTCCTACAATCATAAAACCTCTTCTATGTTACACAATGCTTTTCAACTCACCAACTCATACTACTGTCTACCAACAGTTGGTTCTAGTTTGTGAGTTGTGAGCAAGGTACATGTAGGAATTAGGTAGGTCTCTGTTATTTAATGTAAGTCTTTAATGTAAAGAAGTTTGTCAGGAACTGATAAAGAATAGAATATGAAATCTGGGAACGTACTAATGAATTATCCCATCTTATTAATTATTTTCCAAGTTGTTAAAAATTCTTTTTAGAATATATCTCACATTCTTTGTTGAGGTAAACAGATAATTGCAAAAGAAGTAAAAGGTTCCATGATTGAGTATAGTAGTATATACAAAAGAGCAAATGAAGGCACTGTTATTAGTAATAATAGCACAATTTGGTGATGCTTTTATTCAAAATCACTCTTCTGTGTTTTTACTTCTCACATGATTCTTCTGCATAGTTACACATAGTAATACGAGTCACACAACTCAGTCAGATGAAGTGAGAGGGATCTGTTATCCCATATAGTGCTCCTTTCTCTGGTTTTATTTTCCTTCGTTAATCACCATTTTTCCCAAGAGAACCATCCAAGAATGTTTTTTTTTTTTTTTTTTTGAGATGGAGTCTCACTCCGTTGCCCAGGCTTGAGTGCAGTGGCACACTCACAGGCACCCCACCATGAACCTATTGGGCTCCGGTGATCCTTCTACCTCAGCCTTCCAAGCAGCTGAAATTACAGGTGCGTGAGACCACGCCCTGCTAATTGTTTTATTTATTGTAGAGAGGAGGTCTCTCCAAGTTGTTTGGGCTGTTCTCGAACCCATGGCTCAGACAATCCACCCATCTTGGCCTCCCAAAGTACTGGGATTATAGGCTGAGCCCCCGAACTCAGTCAAAAAATGTTTCACTATATATATATTTTTTTGTTGTTGTTTGTTTGTTTTGTTTTGTTTTGTTTTGTTTGAGTTGGAGTCTCTCTCTGTCACCCAGACTGGAGGGCAGTGACCGCTCCCGGCCACCGCAGCCTCGACCTGCTGGGCTCCGGCGATCCTTCCGCCTCAGCCTTCCAAGTATCCGGAATTATAGGCGCGCGCTACCACGCCCGGCTAATTTTTTGATTTTATTGTAGAGATGAGGTCTCGCCTGCCCAGGCGGGTCTCGAACCCGCGGGCTCAGGCAATCCACTCACCTCAGCCTCCCAAAGGCACGGGATTACAGGCTGAGCCACCAAGCCCGGCTACAAAATATATTTTTTAAACTTTTCTTCTTTCATCAATACCCTTTCCCATCTTCTACATTGCCTATTTTAAACTTTCACCGCTTTCATGAAGCCCTTTTTTACAATTCTGCCCTCTTCGCTCTCTGTGTATAGTTATAGAGAAACCTCGAAACGGTATGTAAAATCATTCAAACTCATTCTTCCCTGCTCTCATAACCAGGTCTACAAATGAATCAGAAATTAAAAGGTTCTTCCCCAGGAGTAGCCCGTACAAGCTCTCCTCATTTCCTCATCTACAGTTGTCTTTTCAACCTGTTGGAGTGTGGGTTTTCTTTTTGTCTCTTCTCTGATATTCTTCAGCTCTAATTTGTTCTCAGTTCATTAGAGAGTAGTTGCTGCTCCTTCTTTCTTTAAACATTTCCCCCATTCAAAACCCCAACAGCTTCCATTGTGTGGCTCTCCTACCTCTCCAATACCTCTGTGACTATACTTTTCAATAGTCTGCTGGTTCCTCATCCTCTGCCTGCCCTTTAGCTGTTATTTTGTCTTGCCCTAGATTGTCTTTAGCTCTCTTGTCATATTACATGTTTATTCTCCCCAAGCCATATTCTACACCTTCATGCCTTCTAGTACCAATAATATTGTAATGATCCCATGCTTTTATTAAGTCTAGAACTCTAGGCTCATATTTTTATTTGTCTTTTGCTACCTGAATGTCTATCTCTCTCTCTCTGTCTCTCTTTTTTCTTTTTTTGTAGAGATAAGGTTTTCCTATGTTGCCCAGGCTGCTCTCGAACTCCTGGGCTCAAGCGATTCTCCTGCCTCAGCCTCCCAAAGTGTTGGGATTACAGGTATAAGCCACCATGCCCAGCCTCAGTGATTCTTTAAACACAACAGATATAAAATTAGTTTTATTATTTTCTATTTCTTCTATATCAAACTGGTTCTTCCTCTGAATTTTCCATCTTAATAATAACACGGTTCATTTAGTTACCCAAACTTAAATATGACTTCATCTGGCATCTAGTTGGTAACTAGGTCCAATTTATTCTAACCAGCAATTAATTGTGGAATGAGTTCTTTCCTCCTGATCTCCTCTTTCTTAGACCAGGTGCCCGCACTTTCCTCCCTGTACTGTTACGGTATTTTTCCGATATGTGTCCCAACTTCTAGTCACCTCATTGTCTAATATCCATAACAGCACCAGATTAAACTTTAAAATACAAATCTAATTTCACTAGGTTTCTTTTCAGATTTTTAGTGAATCCCATTGCATAACAGAATGTCTAACATCTTCTATTTATCTCAATAATCTCTTCTCCCTTTCCCCTTTTCTCCAAACCACATTAAGCAGCTTTTAGTCCCTCAGTTGATCATGTTTTTTACACTTCTGTTCCTTTGCTGGGCTCACTGGCAAAATCCTACTAATTACTGACCTCCTTCCTGTATGAAGTCTTCTCTCATCTCTTCTAGCCAGAGTTAATGCTTATTCTTTTGAGCTTCCAAAATAAACTACTGATAATTCTTAACTGGCTACACGTAGTAATCATCTATGGAGCATTCGTTTGTTTGTTTGTTTTTGAGTCAGGAGTCTCACTCTGTCACCCAGACTGGAGTGCAGTGACACACTCATGGCCCCCGCAGCCTCAACCTGCTGGGCTCTGGCGATCCTTCTGCTTCAGCATTCCAAGTAGTTGGAACTACAGGCGAGCACCCCCATTCCTGGCTAATTTTTTGATTTATTGTTGAGATGAGGTCACGCCAAGTTGCCCAGGCTAGTCTCAAATCCATGGGCTTAGGCAGTCCTCTCACCTTGGCCTCCCAAAGTGCTGGGATTATATGCCATGAGCCACCGCTCCCAGCCTCGAGCTATTTTTAAAATTACACCTGATTTGATCTCACTCTATATACACTAAATCAGAATGTATATGGGAGGAACTGAGTATCTGTTTTTTTCAAATTTTGTGGACTCTTCTAATAGACAGCCACAATTGAAAAGTAGTGCTTTATTCATGCTTCTACAATAGTACATTCCATGACTATTTATTTATTTGCATGTCGCTTCTCTAATAGATACAAGCCCCCAAAGGCAGAGAACACGTTCTATTTCTTTTGTATCCCATCTTCTCATACTGTCCTGAGATGTAGAAGGTATTTAACAAATGCTTCCTGAATAAATATATTTAGTTTGCCTCACTCTTGCCTTTTCACTCCCTAAAAAAAAAAAAAAAAAATCAAACATCTAATGGGTGGTGTCTTTATTTTGGAACTACAAAAATTTTTGGTTGTTTCTTCACGGGATTATAATAAAATTGTAATCTTGAGCCGACTCTGCACTTCAGTAACTTTTACATTTTTGTAAATACTCGTATTTTTATTTGATCTTTGATTCGTTTTGTATATTTATCTTTAGAAACATTATAATATATAAAAAACCCAATGTATGCATGGATGACATATTTGTTTATTTCAGACGAAACTGCATTTTAGCAGATGAAATGGGTCTTGGCAAAACCATTCAATCAATTACATTCCTCTACGAAATCCTTCTGACTGGTATAAGAGGACCTTTCCTGATTATTGCTCCACTTTCTACCATTGCAAACTGGGAGAGAGAATTTCGTACGTGGACTGATATTAATGTTGTGGTTTATCATGGGAGCCTGATTAGCAGACAGATGATACAGCAATATGAGATGTACTTCAGGGACTCACAGGTGTGTTATTGATTATTTTGTTTGTTGTTTGAAAGATCAGGACTGAAAAAGATAAGCATTACATACTAATTACTTTTTAAATTTAGGATAGATTTTAATTGCCTACTTAGATCTTAGTGTAAGGTCTTTTATTCATCATTTTTATTTTATAATAAATCTTAGTAGCTGAAGCTAACAATGACAAAAGTCAGTTTAATGCTCTAATTCACTGTAGTGAAATATGCTGATTTATACAAATGTATAAGTTTGATTGTAATTCTCAATTTTTCAACTAAAATAATTACTTTTCTTTTTTTTTTGAGTTGGAGTCTCACTCTGTCGCCCAGACTGGAGTGCAGTGGCCACTCCCAGCCACCGCAGCCTCGACCTGCTGGGCTCCGGCGATCCTTCCGCCTCAGCCTTCCAAGTAGCCGGAATTACAGGCATGCGCTACCACGCCTGGCTGATTTTTTTATTTATTGTAGAGATGAGGTCTCGCTGCCCAGGCGGATCTCGAACCCACGGGCTCTGGCAATCCACTCACCTCAGCCTCCCAAAGGTGCGGGATTACAGGCTGAGCCACCAAGCCTGGCTAATAATTACTTTTCTAATGTTTTAAAAATATAAATTACATTTATTTTTACAGTAATAGTTACCTCTGATTATCTTCCAGCTTTTTTTTCTCTTTATTTAAATAATTTAAATCTTCTGTAAGCACCATGGATTTAAATGCCTACTGAGCTGAAACATTAGGTTTTCTTTAATGTTCAATGGATTTTTGACATTTAGAAATATTTGGTTGGTTTATTTTGTTTTCCAATAGACATATCTCCATCTTTTTCTTGTCCCGTGTATTTTAGAGGCACATTTTTCAGTTTACTTTAGCCACTTACTCCTTAGGAAAGGTTTTGCTATTTCTCCTAAATATACAAATCATAAAATAAAGAGATGACAAAATAAGAAAAAAATTTTCCAGCTGAAAGACTAGAAAACATGTTGCCCAGACTCGAGTGCAGTGGCCGCTCCCAGCCACCTCAGCCTCGACGTGCTGGGCTCCGGTTATCCTTCCACCTCAGCCTTCCAAGTAGCTGGAATTAGAGACATGCGCTACCACACCTGGCTGATTTTTTGATTTATTGTAGAGATGAGGTCTCGCTGTCCAGGCGGGTCGCGAACCTGCGGGCACAGGCAATCCATTCACTTCAGCCTCCCAAAGGCGCGGGATTACAGGCTGAGCCACCGAGCCCGGCTAGTCTTCAATCTTAATATGAATAATTTTACATATAAAAATCTTTATTAAGAAATAAGAGGTTAGACATGGTCATTTACACCTGTGATCCCTTTTCAAGACCGAGGTAAGAGAATTGCTTGAGCCTGGAGTTTAAGACCAGCCTAGGCAACATAGTGAGACCTCATCTCTACAAAAAAAATTAAAAATTAAAAAATGAGCTAGACATGTTGATGCATGCTTGTAGTCCCTGCTGCTTGGGAAGCTGAGGCAGAAGGACTGGCCTAAGCCCAGGGGCTCACGGCTGTGGTGAGTCATGATTATGCCACTGCACTCAGGTCTGGGTGGTAGAGTGAGACCCCCAACTCCCCTCCAAAAAAGGTAAAAAGTAAAATTAATAAACACAATTCATAAAGAATTGTAGTTTTTAATTAGAAAATGTTTATTGCCAGGCAGTGTACTTAAAAAACATTTAATAATTTATTTTTCTCTTACTGATTGTACTGTTCTAAAAGGATCATTATAATATATGTTCATGGTATGTGGTATGATAGAAGTTGAAGTAATATGATAGAAGTTGTGCATAACCTTTTACTCTTGCCTCCAAGTTATAAATGAGTTTCTACCCATTTGTGGCTAAAAATGGATGAGTTAACTGATTTTGTTCCATTAACCTCATTTTCTCCTTCCTACTTCCAGGGTTGAAACAATTGCATTTATATGAAATTAAGTGTCTGTGTAATCCTTTAATTATTCCTCAGATGAAAAGTATCTACTTTTATCCTGAAGTCTGTGACATCTTAATTAGGTTACATTTTTATTCCCTTTCTTAGTGTTTTATTATTCTTAATCATATATGTGTAGAATATTAGAACTGTATGTTGTCATAAAAATGATTTTGTCTGACCTTCTAATTTTTCAAGGCACAATTAAAATCATGAGACTTTAAGAGATTTTTAACAAATTTATAATTTTAATATGTATGTTATGAGTGTGGCATACATGGGGTATCCAAAAACATAGAAGATTCTTGATGTGTAATAAACTGAACTGTATATATTAAGTATTGTATTTTATGTTACATGTTATAGATTCTAGAAGAATATTATCAGAAGAGGTTTTAAATTTCGGAAGATACAGACCTCATGTAATGAGATAAAGAGATCTGTATTTCAAATATAGAAGTAACTTTTAGAGTTAACTCTTTCAAATAAGTTGTAATATCAGTTAATTGAATATTTAACTTTTGCTTTTTTTAAGTTATCTAATAGCTTGCTACTAGTACTAAAATTTTTTGTTATTTCCTTAGGAAAAATAACAGAAATGACAATACTAATAACCATAGACATTTATTGAGTATTTGCTATGTGCCAGGCATCATGCTAAAGAATTTGCATATATTATTTCACTTAATCTTTATAATGTCAGCTTTGTAAATATATAATATTATCCCATTTTTCACATGAGGAAAACAAGCATAAAGAAGCTGCATAGATTGTCCCAAAATCAGAGCAAAACTGAGATTAATAAACAAACATCAGCCGGGCCTTTGGGAGGCTGAGGTTAGTGAATTGCCTGAGCCCGCGGGTTCGAGACCCGCCTGGGCAGCGAGACCTCATCTCTACAATAAATCAAAAAATCAGCTGGGTGTGGTGGCGCATGCCTGTAATTCTGGCTACTCGGAAGGCTGAGGCGGAAGGATCGCTGGAGCCCAGCAGGCTGAGGCTGCGGTGACCGTGAGCGACCACTGCACTCCAGTCTGGACGACAGAGTGAGACTCCAACTCAAAAAAAAAAAAAATAAACAAACATCAGACACAAGAGACCTTGTCATTATATGATACTGACTTAACTAAATATATTATATCCTAGGTTTTTAGAACTGTATAAATGACATAGATTTATAATTTATATCTGTGTTAATAATATTCTGCTGGAGCTTTTATTCAACTTAATGGCCAGTTTATACAATCAATATGAATTAATCTAAAATTAATTAGGTTACTGTGAGTTAAAATCTGAGTCAGAATACATTTGTTCTTAACCCTTTAATTTTGTTTTAATCCCCAATAGTTTATGTTTTCAGTTCCATTTAAACACTCTTTTCACTTAGATTCCAGGACTTTCTGCTGTCCTACATCCCTGCTTATTCTTTTTCAAGTCTTCTTTACTGCTTTCTTCTTATACATTCTATATCTAAACTTTGGGGTGACCCAGGGTTTAGTCTTCAAACTCTTTTGTTTTTATACTTGCTCCTTCAGAGATTTCACTCATACACATAACTTTAAATACCAGCTGTACTGACGGAAATCTCTAAATCTATACCATTAATTCTAAACTCTTTCCTAAATTCTAGAATCATATCCAAATGCCTACTTAAAAATTCCACATAGATATATCTAATAGACATCTCAAACTTAACATATACAGAACCAAAATTCTGAACTTCCTCTTTTTAGTAAATAGCAACATGGCCTTTCAGTTATTCAAGCTAAATTTTTTAGAGTAAAATTTGATTCCTCTCTTTATCTTACTCCATACCATTAGAAAATCCTGTTTGACTCTGGTTTGTATACCTTCATAATATCTTCAGAACCAACCACTTCGCATGCTTTCCAATGATTTCTTACTTGAATTACTGTGGCAACTTTTTAGCTAGTTTCCATGATCCTGTCTTTGGCCTTTTCAGAAAATTTTCACCACAACCAAAGGGACTTTAAAAAAATATGTTAAATCATGACATTTCTTCTCTCAAACCATTTCAATAGCTTCTTACTCAGAATAAAAACCAAAGTTCTTAAAAACCACAGCTTTCAAGTCCCAATACAGTTTCTCTTATCCCCTCCCCGTTCACTGAGTTTCAACCACTCTGGATTTCTTGCTGTTATCTGAATACTGCCAAAGATATACCCATTCTGGGCCCTTTATACTTGCTGCTTCTTTTACCAAGAATGTTTTCCTTTATAGATCTATAGATGTCAACATGGCTTCCTCCCTTGTCTTTGTGTCGTTGCTCAAATGTCATTTCTCTGTAATGGTCTCCCAACCACCCTATATAAAATTGCAGTGGTCAATTCCAACCTTATACTTCTTATCCCACATCTTTACTTATTTTACTCTACAACTCTTATTTCTTTCCATCTTACTTTTTAAATAATTTTTTCTTAATTTTGTGTTCTGCATTAGAATCATTGGAACACAATTTCCATTTGAATAATTATTTTTATCTGTTTTATCTACTGCCTATCTCCAGCAACTAGAACGGGTCTGGCACTTAGACACTCAATAAACATTTACTGAATAAATTATTTGGATGACTAATTATTCATTACTTATTTGCTATTTTATTTGTGAACTCATAGATGTAAGTAATAAAGCACTGATACTAAAATCTTTTTGGCCAAATTTTTAAATAATTTCCTCCTTGACCAAAATTGTTATTATAATTAAAAATTGTCATAAAATATCTTACCAGGGAATATTTATTTGGATATAATTATAAACAGTATAATTGTGTTGGCATGATTTTTGACAACATTATTGAACAGAGCAATCTAAAACAGTTTTAATGCTAAAATCCTTTATTGTAGGGGAGAGTCTATTATTATGTAAAATTTTCAATGGAGGCCAGGTATAGTTGCTCACCCCTGTAATCCCAACACTTTTGGAGGCTGAGACTGGAGAATCACTTGAGCCTAGGAATTCAAGACCAGACTGGGCAGCATAGTGAGACCTCGTCTCTACAAAAATAAAAAAAAATAGCCAGACGTGTTGGTGCTCACCTGTAGTCCCGGCTACTTGGGAGTCTGAGGCAGAAGTAACGAGGCTTTGGTAAGCCATCATGGTGTCACTGCACTCCAGCTTGGACGACAATGTGAGACTCAGTCTCAAAAAAGAAAAGGTTTTTTTTTCAGTGGAAGGTATTTTATAGTAGATGCCATTAGATGCCATTTGAGAATTGAAAAAGTGCAAGTAAGACATTTGATTATTTCTAGGGACGTATCATTCGAGGAGCTTACAGATTCCAAGCCATTATCACCACTTTTGAAATGATTCTTGGAGGCTGTGGAGAGCTTAATGCAATTGAATGGCGATGTGTGATTATTGATGAAGCACATAGATTAAAAAATAAAAATTGTAAGCTTTTAGAAGGCCTGAAACTCATGAATCTGGTAAGTAACTTAAAATCACTATGACTCAATATAGTTTCTTAGCTATATAGTAAAAGGTCATAACTCTGGTTAGTGCTAAATACTGTTTTGTTTTATCTTTTTAACTGTAGATAAGGATATATCTACAGCCTATCTTTGGTAATTGAGGGTCTTTTTGTTTTTTGTTTTGGCTTTAATTAGTAAGGAAAAGTTGTATCTGTTTTCTAAGACTTAGAAATATGTAACTGTTTCCTCCAAAAAACTGTATTAATTTAATTTCTAAGACAAAAAAAGAAAGCTATAGACTATGAATTATTGAAAAGAGCATACAATCATAAGTTTTAAGCCATAAATTTCTTAATAAAAAGCCTTTTACAAAAGTTATAATATTATTCAGATCATTTGTGATAAGAGACAGTTCCTACACTATTCTATATGCTTAACACATGTAGTTGGTTATAATTAATAACAGAAGTTCTTGAAGTCATCTTTTTGTTAGCTTGTTTGTTCTTTCAAACATTTTGATTTTTAATTATGACTATATAATTAGTACATGAATACTTGTACAAGTAACTGAAATATACAGAACCACATAGAGTAAAATAATGAAGAGTTCCTTTTTACTCCCTCTCCATCTATGCCCCACACCTCCTAGTTCAATTCCTCACTCTAATATTTATTGTTTGATATATATCATTCTAGCCCATTTACTAGCGCATATATATATATGCAGATACATATACAGATCTTTAGCTTGGGAATTTAGAGTTTTTGTCAAATAAAAACTTAAATGATAATTTGTACTATCATTAAAAATATTCCATGTTTATTTTCTTCTGTTAGTTTAATTTTTATGGCATTCTAATTTAGAAGCATATTTCAGTCATCCCTTTACATTCTGGGACTGTAAACTCAGTGATTTGATAATATGTTTTTGTGGGACGAATTAAACGATGATCATTCAGATTATAAATGAGTATTCTTTGATGTACAAATTACCACACCAGGTACAATTGAATTCCAAATACCCTCTCTTCTTAAAAATTTTATGTCTTTTCTTTTAAAATTATTTATAATTTTTAAAGGCATGAATGGATAAAAATAAATCGCATACAAAGTGAGATTTTATAAGAATGATACAGAGTTTTTAAAAAGTGATTGGGAAAATACATTACTGAAGATTTGTCGATGAAGATGTATTTTGAGTTAATTATTGAAAATTATGGTCTAAAAATTTTGCTTTTCACACAGTTGAACATTTTATAACCGAAGTCAGCTTTTATGTAATTTTAGTGCTCTGTTGTTTACTACGAATTGGTCTTACTTTATATAGGAGCACAAGGTGCTTTTGACTGGCACACCTCTCCAAAATACAGTTGAAGAGCTATTTAGTCTTCTTCACTTTCTTGAACCCTTAAGATTTCCTTCTGAGTCAACATTTATGCAAGAATTTGGAGATTTGAAAACAGAGGAACAGGTATTCTATTTCTCTTTGTAAATACATTCATTAAATTTCTTATCATTGTAATTATTAGCCGTGTGCCATGGCTCACCCCAGTAGTCCCATCACTTTGGGGGGCAGAGGTGAAAGGATTACCTGAGCCCAGGGATTTGAAACTAGCCTGGGCAACTTGGCAAGACCTCAACCCTACAGTAAATCAGCAAATTAGCCAGGCATAATGTCGCGTGCCTGTAGTTCCAGCTACTTTGAAGACTGAGGCGGAAGAAATACCTGAGGCCCAGCAGGTTGAGGCTGGAATAGCCAGGAGTGTGCCTCTGCACTTCAGCCTGGGTGACAGAGTAAGAGTACAACAACAACAAAAAAAAGTTTATTTTAATTATTTTGTATATATAATTGAATGTTCATTTATGTTATAATATCTCTTTATTTTTTATTCAGATAATATCTCTTTATTTTTTATTCAGGTACAGAAACTACAGGCTATCCTGAAACCAATGATGTTGAGGAGATTAAAAGAAGATGTGGAAAAGAAGTTGGCACCTAAGGAAGAAACCATCATTGAAGTAGAACTTACTAACATTCAAAAGAAATACTACCGGGCTATTTTAGAAAAGAATTTTTCATTTTTATCCAAAGGAGCAGGACAAACTAATGTACCTAACTTGGTCAATACCATGATGGAGCTCAGGAAGTGCTGTAATCATCCATATCTTATCAAAGGTAGCTAAAAAGAATTATAATAAATATTTTTTTCTTTCAACAAATACTAGTGCATAAATGAACAAAACACTGCTGTAGCCATAGTGGTTGTTACAACTCCACTCTGGTGTTCTGAGGGGATTGTAAGTGTTTCAGAATCAGGAGCAATGTGAACTGCTTTGTTCAGTGTCTTGTGTAAGTGCATGAGGTTACAAGAGTAGGAGTCTGTTCGGTATAATTTGACTAGAATTCCTCTTCCAATTTAATCCTCACAGACAAAAACATCCAAGCCCATCTTTGGTCCTCTGCATTTGTATTTTTTCCTGGTTTCCTTCCTGTCTAGGTACCTCAGTTAGTGTTTCAGTTTTTGTGCTGTAATAATGCTAGTTTTTAAGGTCTTGTCACATTCTCTTCTAATGTTCTCCCTATATAATGTTTAGGTTTTTCTTGTATTCCCAGGAATATACTCCTCACCTACTGATTTTATGCAAGACAACTGATGTCTCTTGTAATCCTAGTACTCTTTTATGGCTAGATAGGCCAGGCAAAGGAAGGCACAGAGCTCTTTAATTCTAATCTAGACTTTCTGAAAGAAGAATGCATCAGACACCTATAAAATGACTTTCCTTTTAATGCATTCTTGTTTCCATGTTTTATGTTTGTTTGTCTTGTTTTGTTTTTTTGAGTCGGAGTCTCACTCTGTCCCCCAGGCTGGAGTCCAGTGGCATGCTCATGGCCACCCCAGCATCCACCTGCTGGGCTCCAACGATTCTTCTGCCTCAGCCTTCCACGTAGCCAGAATTACAGCCGCACGCTACCACGCCCAGCTAATTTTTATTTTATTTTATTGTAGAGAAGAGGTGTTGCCAGGTTGCCTGGGCTGGTCTTGAACCTACAGGCTCAGGCAATCCACTTGTCTTGGCCTCTCAAAGTGCTGGGATTACAGGCTGAGCCAATGAGCTCGGCTGTTTCCTTGTTTTGTTGGCTAAAAAGATACTCAAAGACACATCCAGATCAATTGTAATCATTCTTCTATGATAGCTACTATTGTGATTGGTGTTTAAATGTTAAATATCAAATATATGCATTTTCTCACCTGGGTTAGGACCACTGTTTCATTCATTCTTTCCCTAATAACATTCATTAAACATTTAGCAAACATAATTTATACAAGGCATTATGCTTGGTGTCTGGGGAGATACAAAGATGCTAAAGCTATTGTCTGTGTCCTCAGTGGATTTACAGTGTGGTAATGGTAGAAATATAGCCACAAAAATACATAATTTATAATAAAAGCAATGTACTTGCTATCAGAAAATTAAGTTATAGAAGCACAGAGCGGCCCTAATTCTGATGAAATAGAAAGCAGTTAGGAATTGCCTGCATGTGTGCCTTGCTGCCATATTCTCATATTTCTTTAACAGGTGCTGAGGAGAAAATACTTGGAGAATTCAGAGATACATATAATCCAGCTGCTTCTGATTTTCATCTTCAAGCAATGATCCAGTCTGCTGGTAAATTGGTCCTTATTGATAAATTGCTTCCCAAAATGAAAGCAGGAGGTCATAAAGTGCTCATCTTCTCTCAAATGGTACGCTGCCTTGATATCCTGGAGGACTATCTCATACATAAAAGGTAAAGCATGCTGTAATCCATTGAATTATACTATGAGGTGTACAAGTATATATTATTAAGATTTGTTCACACCATAGTCTGAACCAGTTTTATTCACATCTTTCTCTTTACCTAGATAAAAATGCACTCAAATCTATAAGTAATAAAGATTGTTTAGGATTATATACTATGTTTTCGTAAACTTTATATGTTGTAATAGTAGGCGAGGCTGGAGAGACTGATGAAGAAAATGGCTTATTAACAGGTATTAGTGGACGAACAAATGGGTTTAGTACATTTTTCTTAATTATAAACCTTGTGGTAATGACACTTTAAAATTGTCTTTTAAAATCAAAAAAAGTGATTCAAAAACCTTTTGAATCTATTTTATTGTTATAATTAGAACTTCACATTGTTTTATACTTTTTATACACTGTATAAAATTTATTCATACTTTAATCTTTTCTGATTTGTTAAATGTGTTTTTGTTTTATTTGTACATTACGGTAAGATAGTCTTAAATATTTTCTAATCAGTATTTAGGTGATAATAAAATAGGCCATTTATTTTGGGATGTTTTTTCAGAGCAATAGGATTTAATCTGATGTCAACATATTAATATAAAAGGAAATCAGAAATTTCAGCTATAGGTTTTAAGTCAGTAGATTTTGACCCTTATAGATTAAAAGTAAAGATTTGTATTGGCACTATCAGAGGGTATGTAGTTCATTTTTGTTTTGCAATTTTATTCTGTTTCCAATTTTATGATCAGTATATTACTCCTTTAGTCTCATTCCAAAATGTACGTTATTCTCAATTTTATATAAGAGGTAGGAACTTTAAATTGTAGTGTTCCTAAAAATAACTATTCTTACATTTTCTTTTTTTTTTTTTTTTGAGTTGGAGTCTCACTCTGCCGCCCAGACTGGAGTGCAGTAGCCACTCCCGACCACCGCAGCCTTGACCTGCTGGGCTCTGGCGATCTTCTGCCTCAGCCTTCCAAGTAGCCGGAATCACAGGCATGCGCTACCATGCCCGGCTGATTTTTTGATTTATTGTAGATATGAGGTCTTGCCGCCCAGGCGGGTCTCGATCCCACGGGCTCAGGCAATCCACTCACTCTTACATTTTCTTGATCACCTTACATAAGAATTATACAAAAAAAGTTGTTTGTAATTATAAATATCTATTATGATGAATTTCATAGAAAACCTCAAGTTTCTTTATTGCCATAAGAAGCATTATTAAAGTCATATCTCCATTTTGCAGATACAGATAACAGCTTCTGTTGAAACTGGTAAATCATATATGGAAAGATGTGTCTTCAGCCAGAGGAAATGTGGCAGATGTCACATGTATACCACTTAACATTCCTCTTCTAGCTTTTAAATTTTTTTGTATTTTATTTTATTTTATTTGAGTTGTAGTCTCACTCTGTCACCCAGGCTGAAGTGCAGTGGCATGCTCACAGCCACCACAGCCTCCAACTGCTGGACTCAGGCATTCCTTCCGCCTCAGCCTTCCAAATAGCCGGAACTACAGGCTTGCGCTACCACACTCAGCTAATTTTTTTATTTATTATAGAGATGAGTCTCACCAAGTTGCCCAGGGCAGTCTCGAATCCATGAACTCAGGCAATCCTCTCATCTCAGCCTCCCAAAGTACCAGGATTATAGGTTTGAGCCACTGCTCCTGGCCCACTTTTTTTTGTTTTTTATTTTTTTTCATTTTTTATCTATTTATTTTTTTTGAGTTGGAGTCTCACTCTCACCTAGACTGGAGTGCAGTGGCCGCTCTCACCTTGGCCTCCCAAAGCGCTGGGATTACAGGCTGAGCCACCGAGCTCTTTCACTCAGATCTAAGTATAGTGGCATGATCATAGCTCACAGTAACCTTGAATTGGGATTACAGGCGTGAGCCACCACGTCCCGCCTATGTTATTTTATTTTTATTGATGTCTTGCAGTTTTTGAGTTTTGGGTATGTTAAATGGACAAGGATAAAAGAGTTATAAGATAATTACTTTACAATAATGACTATAAAGAATTCAATAGCATTCAGTTTGCTCTCAATAGATTATAGTGTACTAGCAAGGATATCAGTTGAGATTGAGACAGTAACATGGATTAAGGACACTATTATAGCTATTTTAGCCATAATCTTACATTTAAATAAAAGTTACATCTCCAAAGTTATTTACCTCAGCCTTCTTTTATAAATTCTTGTGGAAGTCTTTACTTCTTGTAAAAAATAAAAAAGGTAATTTGTTATGATGAAATCAAGAAAGTAGCTGACTTGTTATTCCAACTTCTGAAAGTGATATTTATTATAGTGCTAATTTAGCCATACATCCTGAAATGTGGAGATCTTGTATCTTTGTATTAGTTTGTGTTTCCTTCCTAGCACCAACACTAAAAAAGTATAAAACCATACAAAATAGCTAGGATGATATTGCTACTTAATTCTATGGTAAACATACTGTTGCAGGAAAACTTGCAACTTGTACATTTGATATAATATGTCTTTTTTTCATATTTATCTAGCTAAATTTATTGTATTTCATTTCATAGATATTTATATGAGCGAATTGATGGCAGAGTCAGAGGGAATCTTCGACAAGCTGCTATAGATCGATTTAGTAAACCTGATTCAGATCGATTTGTTTTTCTCCTGTGTACCCGAGCTGGTGGGTTGGGTATCAACTTAACTGCAGCTGATACATGTATAATTTTTGATTCTGATTGGAATCCTCAAAATGATCTTCAGGTAAATAAATTCCTTGGCTAACAAGAAATGTCATCTTTTAATAAAATCATGTAACTGTTTAGAAATTGAATGCTAGACTTTAAGTCTTTAAAACTTGTGTCGCCATCAACTATTTTGTGTTCTTGTCTTAACTTATATTGATTACACCTTCATTAAAACATATTAGTCCTTCATGGATTTACATTCTCTGAAATATAAGCTTAAATTTTAACATTGCTGATTGTAGGATTATTTCTCATTCTGGTAAGCTTTACCTTAATTTCTAGGAAAAGGTTATATCTAATTCAATAGCAAGAGTGTTTAAGAATTCTTACATATGTTTATATGGCTAGTTTACTGTTAAATTCCTTTTGAGAAAAAAAATTAAATCTATAATGTTTCCTTTTTTATAGGCCCAAGCTCGTTGCCACAGAATTGGTCAGAACAAAGCAGTTAAAGTCTACAGACTAGTAACTCGTAATTCATATGAGAGAGAGATGTTTGACCGAGCCAGTCTGAAACTGGGCCTAGATAAGGCTGTGTTACAGAGCATGAGTGGAAGAGAAAGTAATGTTGGTGGTGTATGTATATTTTCTTTTCACTTGGAGTTTTTGTGTTAAAAATTTTTGTACTTAATTTCATCTCAGGTAGTATAGCATTTAATTTTGGCATATACAGACAGTAAATACATTATTTTATGCAAGGGGATGTTTTCAGAATAGAGTTAGATTTAGGAAATACTTTTAAATTCCATTTCGTCTGTGTTTCCATAGCTTATTATTATTTTTTTTTTTTGAGTCAGGGTCTCATTCCATTATCTAGGCTGGAGTGCAGTGGCACCATCACAGCTCACTGCAGCCTCCACCTCCAGGACTCAGGCAATCCTTCCACATCCTCCTCCTGAGTAGCTGGGAATAGAGGCATGTGCCAGCATGCCTGGCCAGTTTTTTATTTTTTATTATTTTGTAGAAACGGGATCTCGCTGTGTTCCATAGGCTGACCTCAAACTCCTGAGCTCAAGCAATCCTCCCGCCCTGGCCTCCCAAAATGCTGGGATTTTAAGGCATGAGCCACTGTGCCCATCCAAGAACTTACAGATTCTAAGAATGTATCTTCAAGATAAGAATTTGCCCTCTTTTAAAAACATTGCTATTATGGCACAACAAAATAGAATTTTTGTTTATATAAACAGTTTTCATAGTATGTTTTCAGTGTCAAGACTACTAGCATTGGCTTTGTCTGGTGATAAATTTTGCGTTTTGGCATTTTTTCTCTAAGATTCATGAATAATATTTTGTGCTTGTGTAAACAGGAGAATTATTATTGCCAAAAAGAACTTTCAGAGCTTTCCTGCCCCCCTTAAACCTTGTTTTAACTAAAGTTTTTGACAGCAAAGAAGAACCAACAACTTTAGTGTATTATTTCAGTAAATTTTTATGTGCATCCCAACCCAAACTCAGTTTAAACATGACTTCTTTTTTTTTTTGACATCCTTTAGGGATACTTTCTCATTAAAACTGTTGTTACCAAAATTATTTTCTCTTTAGATTCAACAGCTTTCCAAGAAGGAAATAGAAGACCTGCTTCGAAGAGGTGCTTATGGTGCCATTATGGAGGAAGAAGATGAAGGCTCTAAATTCTGTGAAGAAGATATTGATCAGATTTTACTACGTCGTACAAAAACTATTACAATTGAATCAGAAGGACGTGGATCAACATTTGCCAAGGTATCAGAGAGTGCTTTTTTTCCCCCTGGATGCCTGGAGTTTATTTTCCACTTGGTGCAGGGAGACAGTTTCATATCAGAATAGCTCCTGTGTGCTGCGCAGTGAAAAACTGTGCTCTCACTTCCTTTTTCGTGTTTGCTGTGTTGAAAGAAAATAACCCAATTGCTTGCTTGTCTGTGTGCTGCAGCCTCCTAGTTTGCGGGGAGGGACCAGGATGGGAGGGGGAAGGGGAGGACCTGAGGCTGGTGGTGGCTGCTCAGGATGGGAGCCCAGGGTTGACTTTGCTGGACTGGCCACCTGGCTGTTTTCGAGCCAGGCCACAAGGTGGTCATCTTGCTGGAGGCCTGGGAGGGTTTCGTGTGCTCCATGGACTCCAGCACTGTGGCCATGAATGGGAGAGTGGACATCCCAAAAAGGAAGCTCACCTACCAGTGACCTGGGTCAGCCTTGGGGAGAACCGCGGAGTGCGGGATGGCTTCTGCGGGCACTCGGCACTTCCGCAGAAGCTGTTGCTGGAAGTGGAACCCAGGCGGCACTGGTACTAGTCTTGAGTAGCCATGAGCCAGCCGCTGGAGGGGATGGCCGCCATGCTCTTGCTTGTGGGCTGGTGGAAACCTCGGTGGTGACCCCCCACGGGCCTCGGTGCGCAATTACAGGTGGCTAGGAGCGGACGCTGGGCCATGGAGCCCATCTGCTGAGGAGACCAATGGAGGCCGCACCACAACCTAGAGCATGCGCACCCGAGAGTGCTATCTTATAAATGTTGCAGTGATGTTCACATCTTTACTACTGAAAAACTTTAACTGTCTGTTAACTCTGAATGTTTAAGCATACTGAATTAGTTCAAAAGTGGTAGATGATACATTATTTTCCATCATTTTGTTTCTGATCTCATATCAAATTTCATATGTACTCTTATAATCTTCATGAAATAGAATAAATGTAATAACTTGAAAGTTGGACCCAAATTGTGTAGGGCTTTGTGTATCATTTTGAGCAATTTGTACTTGATCCTATGGCAGTTAAGAAGTTAAAGTCCTTCAAGCAGAAATTAGACAATGCAAGCGAGTTTAAAATTTTAACTCTGGCGACAGTATAGAGAACAAATTGGAAAGAGCAAGGAAATCATTTAAAGGTGCTTGAGTAGGAAATAATGATGAATTAATTAGAGTTTTGAAGACCTACTTGAATCAATAGGAGTTGGTGACCAGTTAGAAATTTTTAGAAGAAAGAGTCAAAGATGACTTGAAGATTTTAGATTGAGTACCTAGGAGTGTAATGGTGTAATTAAGATGGAGAAAGCAAGAGAAGAAAGTTAATATGGGCAAGATAAAATATTGGAACTGTTGTATTTGTCTCATTTACAGGGAATCCAAGTTGAGATGTTTAAGTGAGTTGCCTAGGATATAGATAGAGATTTGGAGGTAGTAAAGAATAAGTTAGAAGGAGGTAGTAGCTTAGAAACACAAGCAATGTTGCAGATGTAAAGTTTAAGGCTGAGAACTAAAATTAGTTTAGGCCTCGAACCCGTGGACTCAGGCAATCCTCTCACCTCATCCTCCCAAAATGTTGGGATTAATAGACGTGAGCCACCACATTTGACTGGTAATTTCATTTATGTTATATCATCTAAACCTTGTTTTGAGAGATTTTCATGAGGGCAGTCAGGTAGGTCCTAGAAATAGAAGCGTTGGGCAGGTGACACCTCATCTCTACAATAAAACAAAAAAATCAGCCGGGCGTGGTAGCGCGCGCCTGTAGTTCCAGCTACTTGGAAGGCTGAGGCGGAAGGATTGCCGGAGCCCGGCAGGTCAAGGCTGCGGTGGCTGGGAGCGGCCACTGCACTCCAGTCTGGGCGACAGAGTGAGACTCCAGCTCAAAAAAAAAAAAAAAAAAAATTCCCAG
>NW_007253864.1:701941-745625 GCF_000164805.1 Carlito syrichta | reverse complement strand
GAGATCAGCCTGGGCAACTTGGTGAGACCTCATCTCTACAATAAATCAAAAATTAGCCGGGCTTGGTAGCACATGCCTACAGTTCCAGCTACTTGGCAGGCTGAGGCAGTAGGATCACCGGAGCCCAGCGGGTTGACGCTGGGGTGGCCCTGAGCTGACGCTGGGGTGGCCATGAGCATGCCACTGCACTCCAGCCTGGACCACAGAGTGAGACTCCAACTCAAAAAAAGAAAGAAAAGAAATTGGCATGGAGCGGACACCATGCCCACCTACCAAGGGAAGACTTCTAAATGGTGACATTAATCTTTCCTATAACAGAAAGTACTATAAAGACAGTAGGTGCTACAGAAGCGCCCTCACATATAAGCAATTCACTTGAAAAATGATTCAGATGGATTTATTTTGTTTGTAAATTAAGTATTTCAAAGTCTTCCCTTGTTAGGCGGGCATGGTGGCACGTGCCAGTGGTTCCAGCTACTTGGAAGGCAGAGACAGAAGGATCACCTGAGCCCATCAGGTCAAGGCTGCAGTGGCTGGTGAGTGTGCCATTGCACTCCAGCCTGGGTGACAGAATGAGACTCCTACTCAAAAAAAAAGAAAGAAAGAAAATAAAAGTCTTTCCTTGCAAATAATTTAGTGATTTAATGATTGAAGGAATGCATTTTAAGACTAGTTTGTGGGTAACTAGGATTTTAGGATTTAATATTTGCAACTTACGTAAATCTGTAACTTAATGACATCTACTGCGACAGGAATTTTATTTCTGTAGGAATAATCCATTGTCACCATCCTTGAGAAGCATGTCAGTTAACTGTAGCATGTTCTCTGGCCAGGCTTGGTGACTCACACCTTAATCCCAATACTTTGGGAGGCCGAGGCAGAAGGATCACTTGAGGCCAAGAGTTCAAGACCAATCTATCAAGACCCTGTCTCTACTAAAAATAAAAATAAAAAATTAGTTGAATGTGGTGTCTCAAACCTATAGTACCAGTAACTTCGGAGGCTGAGGCCTTGTAAATCACTTGAGCCTGAGACATCAAGGCTGCTGTGAGCTATATGATCACACCACTGTACTCCAGCCTGAATGACACAGTCAGATCTTGTCTCTAAAAACAGAAAATAAAAATGGCATCTTCAGTTACTTAGACGTTTTTAAAAAATTTATTTGTAAAATAAATTTATTGTTTTTCTTATACTGAACGTGAAATGAAATGAATACAATGAATGAATGAAATGAATAACAAAGCTATTTAATTGTGAAATTTAATTTCCCTTGCAAATTATTTCAATTATCAAGTTATGTGGTATCAAAATAAAAATGATTATACACTGAAAGAGTTTTTTTTTTTTTTAGGTTAGCAACCAATAAGTAACATGCTGTAAAATCAGATTGTTTCCTTTCAGTGACTTTTCACATGTGATGACTTTTTGTGTTAAATGTTCTCCAATTCATATAAAGCGAATTCTCGTTTACTGAATTGATTAAATCTCAAGGGCATGTATCAGTGAAACTAGTACAGAATAAGACCCTATGAACTTCACTCAATAAACTATTCACTGTTCCTGAAAAGTGATGGGTTTACATTAATGAGGATATTAAAGTATCAGATGTCCTCAGGTGTTAGAAATTCATTTCTGAATTAACAAAATGAAGTCCTCTCCTAGTTAAGGAATTACTTGAGTGTAGTTACATTTCTGTCTCTCATATTCATTCATGTTAGTTTGATGTGCTGTTCTCATATACTTATTTTAAACAGATTATGATGGCTATCTTGTTTTTGTTTTATCACACTAGTTAGCCTTTGTTCTTTCAAGTTGGATATGAGATTTTATGATATGTGGTTTCTCATTAAGAATTAACGAATTATCACAAATGTAGTGGCTTAAAACAACACAAATTTATTCTTTTGTAGTTCTAGGTGTCAGAAGTCCAACATGAATCTTATTGAGCTAAAATCAGATATCAGCAGGGCTGGTTCATTCTGGAGGCTTCAGGGGAGAACCTGTTTTTTATCTCTTCCTCTCCCTAGGACTGCCTGCATTCCTTGGTCCGTGGCCAAAGTACTTCAAACTCTGCTTCTGACATGTCATATCCTTTTTGTTTTCTGAAGTCTAATCTCCCTTTGCTCTCTCTTATAAGGACTCTACCTCAGCCTTCCAAGTAGCCAGAAAAACAGGTGTGCACTACCACGCCCAGCTAATTTTTGATTTAGGGCCCACTTGGATGGTACAAGCTAATCTTTCTATTTCAAAATCCTTAATCACATCTGCAGAGTCCCTTTTGCCATATAAGAGAGCACTTACAAGGTTCTAGGGTTTAGGTCCAGATATTCTGGGGGCCATTATTTAGTGTGTCATACGCATCCTTTCAAAGAAATAAAAAATTACTGTTTTTCAATATTGTCATAATATTAAAGGTATAGTTTAGAGCAAGCAAAAAAGGAATTTAAATTAATTTCATTAAAGCATTTATTCCTGTCATTTCTGTTTCATAAATATGCCAGCAACATACACATTTTTGAATACTCATAGTTTTTAACACTTGCTCTATACAAGCACCTTAAAAGCCAAACCTTGAAATAATGATAGATGGAATGAATAAATGTACTTATTACTCGGTAAACAACAACATGAATGGAATCTGAAGTTCAGCAAGAAGGATTTAGGTGTTTTTTTTTTTTTGAGTTGGAGTCTTACTCTTGTCACCCAGGCTGAAGTGCACTGGCACACTCACGGCCACCCCAGCGTTGACCTGCTAGGCTCCAGTGATCCCTCCACCTCAGCCTTCCAAGTAGCCAGAACAACAGGTGTGTGCTACCACGCCCGGCTAATTTTTGATGTATTGTATGCCCTAGCTGGTCTCGAACCTGTGAGCTCAGGCAGTCCACTCTCTTTGGGGTTCCACTGAGCAGAGTCACTGACCCTGACCACGTTTAGTATTTTAATTCTTTTCCTACTCATTTTTTAGACATTTTATAAAGTTTTAAACTGCAACTATAGACAGAATAGTTTAATGAAATTTTGTGTACATATTACCCAGCTTCAACAATGACCAACATATGCTAAACTTGTTTCATCACTAGTCCACCCATTTTTCATATTGTTTTGAAGCAAATCCCAGGTGTATCATCACCTTTATATGTTTCCATATATATCATTAAAAATAAAGACTTGAAAGCACAACTACAGTACTATTTTTTTATTTTAATTTATTTATTTTTTTTTTAGTTGGAGTCTCACTCTGTTGCCCATACTGGAGTGCAATGGCATGCTCCCGGCCACCGCGGCCCCAACCTGCTGGACTCTGGCATTCCTTCCGCCTCAGCCTTCCAAGTAGCCCAAATTACAGGCATGCACTACCACGCCCAGCTAGTTTTTTATTTATTGCAGAGACGAGGTCTCACCAAGTTGCCTGGGTGGGTTGCAAACCTGTGGGCTCAGGCAATCCACTCGCTTTGGCCTCCCAAAGTGCTGGGATTACAGGCTGAGCCACCGAGCCCAGCCTACTATACTATTAATACTTTGAAAAATAAAATGAGAATAATTTTTTGATATTTTCCAGTGCTTAAACTGGATATTTTGAATGTCATAAATAGCTTTTTTTCTTTTAACAGTTTTATTATCTTTAAATGTAGGATTTTCTACATTTAAAAATTTTATCAAAATGGTTTTTAATGAAGATTTTTATCTTTTGATTATATCCCAGATAACTAGATTGTATCTTAAAGTCTTTTACCAGTTAAAATCTCCTTTGAAAACCATTTTATGTGACCATTTTCTTCCATTCTTTTATAAAAGTTGACATGCATTTTTCAGGTTCCTTTCCTTCTTAAAGCATCGTGTATCTTCTCTGCTTTTCTTTATTGTTATAAAGCACTTTGGTGATATTTCTTTGATGTGGCATATTTATGTTCATTGACTTCAAGTTGTAAATAATGATTATTAGTCCACAAGTTATAAAGTTGAAGTGTGATATCTAAAGTTTCTTCCAACTAAAAGTTATTTTATAATTTCCACAGTGATTAAGAAAATAAGTAAGTTATTTTTTAATTTCCCATATGCTGTGTGTTTTTTCTTTAGGAGATATATCTATTTGAAATTATGATGAAAATAAAGTAGTATACCATAAAATGAACTGCATAGTGCAGGCAGGTTTTGGAATTCTTGTTCTAACCTGATCTGTTAATTTTCATGTAGTGTTCTAAGCAAATCTCTGACCTAAATATCTTCCTCACCAAAAAAGATTTGATCCTTGCTTCCCAAAAGTGTGAGAGTTAACCAAGAGTTATAGCTTGTTTAATTCTGCTCCTAAACTCCAGCTTGTGTTGACATTAAGCCTTTGCCTTAAGCAGATGCTGTGCTATGTTTCTGACCACTGGATTTGAAACATCCTTTGAACATATATGTATACTGAATTCAAATTCTACCTACAGTAAATGTGATGAGATACCTTAAATATACTTTGATAGATTTTTTTTCCTCTGTGTCAAAACATTTTGAAAATTTGTCATTATGTATTTTAGGCGAGTTTTGTGGCATCTGGAAACCGGACAGATATTTCTTTAGATGATCCCAACTTTTGGCAAAAATGGGCTAAAAAGGCAGAAATAGATATAGATGCCATCAGTGGCAGAGTAAGTATTTCTTTTCGTCTAAAAAAACCTCCTTATGGGTTACTTTGGCAATATTGTAATATCTTAAGGAGTTCAATAATGCATTTACTGAAATAAATTTTTGCATACACAAACTGACCTAGGGTAATGGACTGAAAATCAAACACTGCTTCAATTTGTCATTTCTAGAATCTGTCATGATGGATTGTAATATATAGAAAATTTAACTTTTGGGTCTAATTCGCATTCAAAATTATGTGTTTTTAGTTTTGTTAAAATATTTTTAAATCATAGGTTACTTTTATTTTGCTCTTTAACTTTGCTTTCTTGGTGTCAGAATCCATTAATTCAGTAAATTATAAACGGAAAGAAAAGGCAATTAAGAAGGTGGCATTTTTAAACCGTTTCGTTTAGCATTTTTCAACTTTCTTTTATGATTTCCCTCAGAGCCAAGAAAGAAAGGGCCAAAAAGCTAAAAATAGAATTCATGGAATTGATAATAATAGCATAACTGTTTATTTACTAAGACATTTGTCCAATAACTGTATGAGAATCAATATTTGTGAGATTTATCTATCAAAATAACAGCTAAATGATGAAAGGAATTTTATATTATGCATTAATGCATGGGATTAATGTCATTTATGATTATTATTGTTTAATATATTTTGGAAATATATTTAATTCCATGTGAAACAAATAATTAAACTTGAAAAGATAATGTTAAAAATATTATTTGTACCAGGCACAGTGGTTCACATCTGTAAACCCAGCACTTTGGGAGGTGGAGGTAAGAGGATTGCCTGAGCCCAGAGATTCAAGACCTGCTTGGGCAATTTGGCGAAGCCTCATCTCTACAATAAATTAAAAAATTAGCTGGGCATGGTAGTGCTGGTTAGATACTTGGAAGACTTGGGCAGAAGGATTGCCTGAGGCCAGAATGTTGAAGCTATGCGTGTAGTAGCTATGAGTGTGCCATTCTACTCCACCCTGGGCAACAGAGTGAGACTCCAACTTAAAAAGCAAAAAACTAAAACATATTATTTGCATATGGCATGTTCACATACCTAAAAAAAAAAAAAAGAGGAATTTGCAAAACACTATTTCATACAAGAGTTTAGTGAATTACTGGGTAGGAAATACATATGGTAGTTGGCCCTACTGCTTCACAGTAGGAAAAAAGATATAGAACACTTAGGAATATACCTAAATTTTAGTAAAGTGAAATTTACTTGGCAGATATGTCAGTTGAAAATATTTTAATTTTTTTTTTGTCGTTGTTGTTGAGTTGGAGTCTCACTCTGTTGCCCAGACTGGAGTGCAGTGGCCGCTCCCAACCACCGCAGCCTCGACCTGCTGGGCTCTGGCGATCCTTCCGCCTCAGCCTTCCAAGTAGCCAGAATTACAGGCATGTGCTACCACGCCCGACTGTTTTTTTGATTTATTGTAGAGATGAGGTCTCGCTGCCCAGGCGGGTCTTGAACCCGCGGGCTCAGGCAATCCACTCACCTCAGCCTCCCAAAGGCGCAGGATTACAGGCTGAGCCACCGAGCCCGGCTCATATTTTAAATTTTTAACAGAGTTTATAAACATCAGAATTTCAACTCACAGGTGTAATGCAACCCAAAATCAAAATGGATTTTTTTCATATAACAAGACAAAATAATTTTTAAAATTTCATGGGGAGAATAATTATTTAATGTACTCTTAGAGCTCTGTCCTATAGCAATAAGCATACATGTATGTCGATAATGTCATATAGTGATGTTCATTGCAGCATTTTGTTATAGCAAAAATTTAGAAACAAAATATATATTGGAGCTATAGTACATTCATACTGTCTAATGGAATAATTTTAAAATAATAAACTGAAAGAAGCACACTTAAAAAAATAATTAACTAACATAGAGCTCTGAGACAGAAAGAGAAAAGGAGAGATGTAGAATAATTCTTACGATGAGACCTCTGTGATTTTCAACAACATATATTGGTACTTACATTGTGTTCGGTAAGAGCATTAAGAAAGATACTTAAGATAAGTTTAGAGAGTAAAGAAAACAAAATAATTAGGTGGTAGAGAATGCTAGAATAGTAGACATAGCATTAGGTAAAGTGATCAAGGGCTGTCACTCTGAGGGGACATTTGTACTGAGACTTGAATGACGAGAAAGAGCCAACACAATGTAAAGAGGTAAGGAAAAGCTTTTGAGGCAGAGGGAATGGCAGTGATCAGTTGGTGGAAACAAGCTTAGTGTATACCAGAAGCAGAAATAGGCATTATGACAGAATGTAGAGTTAAAGAGTGTGGTAACAGGTATGGTCAGAGACGAAAAACATGGATCAAATCAGCAGGGCCTTATAGACTATTTTAAAGAGTCAAGGATTTTATAAATAAACTTAAATAAGCATATATTCATTTAATACTTGTGCATAACATTTTTAAGTTTATACTTTGATTAAAAGTTAAATAATTTTCTGAAAATGAAATACAATAAAGACTAGTATATCTTTCTATCTACTAAAGTGTCAAAATATGTTAATATAAAGCAACAATAACTTAAATGACATGATGCTGACAGAACGATACAAAGAGAAAAGATATAGGATACAGAAAAAGGTCAAATTATGAAGTTTTAATATAGAAGTATTAAAGAAAACAGAACTATTTAATAAACTGTGATTAGGATACTGGGTTAACATTGGGAGAGCATTGTAAGTTTTTAAATATTTTAAAATCAAAGCATGAAAAATAGAAGAAACTAAATTTCTTTTATTAAATATTTGATGGGAAAACATTCTCAATTAGAAAGAAATCACAAGGAAATGATTGGCATATTCAACTATATTAGGGTTATATAATGGAAAAATGAAAGTGCAGTCTGCTTTGTGACACTGTCATAGATATGTATATGAAAGTGAATGATTTTATTGTATAAAAGCTAATATAAGTTTTTGAGAAATTCATCAAAATCTCAGATTATGAGTGAAACATTTGAAAATTTATACAAGAAAATTAATACAATTATTTTTTCTAAGAGAGGAGAAAGGCGACAATTCTTTCTTAACAGAAGAATTACATTTAATAAATGTAGAAAAAAATGATGGACTTAGAAAATCATCATTAATTCATTATCATAATAATTGTAGCATAGAAGATTCATAAATAAGTTCTAAAGTTAGTGAGTGAAAATTGAAGGAGACATAGGACATTTATGTGTCCTCAAATTATATCTTCCAAAATATTAATTAGTTACAGAAGGAAAACTGGTAACTTTACTTGACAAAGTTAACATTACCTGTAATAAGATATATTAACATCATGCACACCTTTAATTATAATATACTCTGTACATAGTATTGTATACTAGGACCTTTATGGCCTGTTCTCTTCTTTCTCTTCTACCATTTATCCTCTTCTGCTCTAGAACTAATTAGGCATTTCCAGAGCTTCTGACACCATTTCAAGCCACTTGATCTTTTGTCTACTTGTAATGCTATCTCCTCCCTTGAGGCCTGACAAACCACTTCTTGTTCTTTAAGAATTCTTCTTGATATCACTACTTTTTGAAATTTTTCAGGCTTCCTTTTTACCCATCTGGTATCAAAATATTTCATTCTAAATAGCATTTATTGGATAACACATTTGTCTGATCCTTAAGACTACGGATTCCTAATGAGCAGATACTCTTATATTCATCATTATATTCACAGTCCATAATATGTTACCTTAGAGAAGCTTTTCCACAAAGGTAAAAAGTTTGTCAACTTAGGTTGTTTTTAATGAATTAAACTGAATTGGATGTAGTGAAGTTGGTGTTTTTACTGCCTTGCTTTTTGTATAATAGTGTAAGTCTTTTGTAATGCACTGAAAAATATTCATAATGTTTGTCCAATATTTTCCTTCCTAGATATTTCCCGTCTTTAAGATCTGTCTTTAGGATAAACTTAAGTCACAAAGATTTACCTTAGCATTATTTGTTTTAAAAATTAAAAACAATCTAAATGATGTGTTAATTAGGTAAATTATGAGGCATAAATTTAGTTTAAAAGTTTTTTATGATTATTGCAGCACAAAAATTTTTATCATAATAATGCAAAATACAAAATTCATTTTATTCTGTGACTGTAATGTCATAAAAAGACATATGTGGTAGTGAGAATGTTTTAGGAATATAAGAAATTTTAAGTTGATTTGACTGGTTGGTGAAATTCTTAGTAATTTTTTTATTTCTATAGTTATTTTATTGTTTGTACAATATGAATGTTGAAAATATAGATCTTTGTTATAACCAAAATCATAAAAGGGCCTTCAAGTAATAGCTGTTAAATTTTACAGAATAGCTTAGTTATTGACACTCCAAGAATTCGGAAGCAAACAAGACCCTTTAGTGCCACAAAAGATGAATTGGCTGAATTATCTGAAGCTGAAAGTGAAGGAGATGAAAAACCCAAACTCCGGAGACCATGTGACCGTACCAATGGCTATGGAAGAACTGAATGCTTTAGAGTTGAGAAAAACCTGCTAGTTTATGGGTAAAATATTACTTTTAATGTTTACTCTAAGTAATCCGGTATATAAAGTTACAGATAATATATACTATTTCTGAGTATATTTTTTAATCTTGTTAGAATCCGTAAAATTTATTTTTAAATTACTCTCAATTTTTGTGTTTCACGTGTATTTATTAGAAGAATTATAATTGTAAATGTATTACTAAAATCACACTCCTTGTTTTCAAATTTGCATATTCAGTAATACAAATTAGATGATGTTACTATTGAATAAAACAGAAATTACTGCATCATGTTTCTACATTTTACACATATGGGGGAAATCTTCATTAGCAAACCCTATTAATGACAATTTTTTTTTTTGAGTTGGCCTCTCACTTTGTCGCCCAGGCTAAAGTGCAGTGGCACGCTCATGTCCACCCCAGCATTGACTTGCCTTGCTGGGCTCCAGCGATCCTTATGCCTCTAAGCCTTCCAAGTAGCTGGAACTACAGGTGTGCGCTACCATGCCGGGGTAATTTTTTTTTTTTGGATATAACGTAGAGACAAGGTCTTGCCCAGTTGCCTGGGCTGGTGTCGAACCCACAAGCTCAAACAATCCACTCACCTCAGCCTCACAAAGTGCTGGGATTACAGGCTGAGCCACCGAGTGCAGCCTCTTTTAGTTTTTCATACCTTTTATTCATGAGTTATGTTTTTCTCTAGAATGTGACTCAATATTAATGTAAACACACCTTTTTTACTCAGGTGGGGCCGATGGAGAGAGATTCTATCTCATGGCCGTTTTAAAAGGCAGTTAAATGAGCACGATGTAGAAATAATTTGCCGAGCCCTCTTAGCATATTGTCTTGTTCACTACCGAGGAGATGAGAAAATTAAAGGTTTCATATGGGATCTCATTACTCCAACTGAAGATGGGCAAACACGAGAACTACAGAATCATTTAGGTAAGAACATTTTTAAATTTTCTTTTAAAATCTATTTTTGGTTACATAAGTAATACTTAAATCTTCTCCTAGCAAATATTAAAGCATTACAGATAATATTAAAGAACCTTAACCTTCACCTCCAATTTAAGTTACAGCTTCAGAAAATGCCTATGTTGTCAGTTTGGTAGGTTTTACGTATTGCTATCAAATATGTATCCATTTGGAAGTTGTATGTCTTAGAGGTCTTTTCATCTGTGTTCATATAGATCTATGTCATTTTTTTTTTAAATTGTTTTATTTTAAAGATGTGGGGTACAATTCAGATTGGTCAAGTGGTCATCGTATAGGTAAAGGTTGGACCTACTTTTGGTCCCCACTTCACTTGGTTTGAGATCAGGTACCCTTATTGATGATATGTGCTCCCCTCCCTCTACTGGCAGTGTCCTGCTACTGCCAATTTCTTTCTTACTGTATTATGGTAAATGTTCAGGGTCTACTTATGAGTGAGAACATGCTCAGTTCTTTGTTTCTGTGATAGATCACTGAGTATGATAGTCTCCAAATTCATCCAAGTTGCTGCAAAATCCATACTTTTATCCTTCTTTATGACTGCATAATAGTCCATTATTTATATGTACAACATTTATTTAATCCAGTCTAGTTTTGATGGGCAGTATGGTTGTTTCCATGTTTTTGCTAGTGTGAACAGTGCTCCAAAAGCATGTGTTTACAGGTATCTTTTTCGTAGAGTGATTTAATTTCCTCTGGATATATTCCCAGAAGGGTGATTGCTGCCATGGAGGGTCAATTTCTAGTCCTTTTAGAAATTGCCACATTGTTTTCCATAGAGGTTGAACTAGTTTGCATTCTCACCAATATTGTAGAAGTGTCGGTGACCGGCACCGACCGAGGGAGGGTTAGGACCCGCACCGGAGAGTCAAGACAGAGAGAAGAGACCACTCGGAGGCAGTTCTTCTGGGATTAGTCTGATCAGGACTGAGTCCAAATTTTATTCGGACTCCTTCCAACTTATATACCATTTTCTATACCCTCCAGCAGTGTGATAATCACTTGCTGGGGGCGTACAAATTCCATGCATATCGCGCTTTACAAACTATGCATCACAAGACCATCACGAGACTTGCAAGTTCCAAGCAAACAATTACAATTCCATGATGCATGACGTACTTCACAAAACTTACATTAAAATCACAGGTGCACAATTTCAATACAGATTGTTCAAAGTGTTTTCCATAATGTTCAATAAATCATTCATATTATACTTTTTGTTATAAACCCTGATTAATACAAAAACTTTCTAAGTTAACTCTAGGTTCAACCCAAGTTCACTGACTCCTAATATTTTTAACGATTAATACTATCAACTTAACACTGTACTATAATCTATAAGTTTAGTTAAATGACTTAACTGTTAGTTATACTATTAACCTATTATGATTTAACGTAATGACTTATAATTCAGTTAAAACTTATTCTTAAACTCCCAAACTTTACTATAATTCATATGAGTTTCATATGTCTAAACTTTAATTTTTATATAATCTGATGATTGGACTTTAATACTATGCTATATCTTATTAAGCTAATACCTTATCGTTAATTCTTTCATAAATCTTATGGTAGTTGTCATACTCTTGAACAAGGAAATGTATGGTTGCCATGACGGTGGCCATGGGCTGAAGCAAACAGAGTTTCGGTAATTAACGAAACAAAAAAACGTTCTGCCTGGCTAGAGGCAGGGCGATAAAACTATTATGGTAATTTAGTTTCTAATCTTAGCTCTAGGGGAGACTGCTTTCGGGAACAAGAGCTGATTAACCAGTCTACCAGGAAATAGAAGTTAAAAAATATCTAGAAAGAAGTAAAACTTAGAAGGGACAAGGTCATATAAAATAATTCTGCTGTGCAATTTTCCATCAGGTGTATAGAGATTTACTTACAAGTTTTACTGCCATGTATGCACACTGGTCACTAATCACACGCCAATATTATAGGTATAACTGATATCCTATGTCAGAGGCGATCTTCCAGATGGGCCTTTACAGGCCTCAGCCATGTAGCTATAGATGTTGGCTCCCAACATAGAAGGGTTCATTATTCTCTACATCCTCACCAACATGTTGTTTTTTGTTTTATTAATGATGGCCATTACTGGAGTGCGGGGGTATCTCAGTATGGTTTTGATTTGCATTTATTTGAGGATTAGTGAGCGTGAGCAGTTTTTCCTGTGTTTGTTGGCTGCTCATATGTCTTTTCTGAAGTGTCTATTCATGTCTTTTGCCCACTTTTTAATGGGGCTGTTTTTTTCCCTTTCGGCACGTTTGACTTCCTTGTAGATCCTGGATGTTAGGCATTTGTCAGATACACAATTGGCAAATATTTTTTTCCATTCTGTAGGCTGCCTTCCCACTCTCTTGATGGTTTCTTTAGCTTTGCAGAAGCTTTTCTGTTTGATGAGACCCCACTTGTCAATCTTTTCTCTTATCGCATAGGCTTTTGGGATTTTGATCAGGAATTCATTGCCTATTCCAACTAGCATGAGGGTGTCTCCTGCATAAGATGTTTAAAATTTGGAGTATTACATTTAGGTCTTTGATCCATTTGGAGTTGATTTTTGTGTATGGTGATAGGTAGGGGTCCTATTTCATTCTTCTGCACAGTCAGCCAGTTTTCCCAGCACCATTTACTGAATAGGTTCTCCTCTCCCCAGTAGTTGTTATGGGAGGCTTTGTCAAAAAAGAGTTGGTTGAGAAATTCTGGTTTTGCTTTCGGAATCTCTGTTTTGTTTCATTGGTTTATATGTATGTTCTTGTACCAATACCATGTTGTTTTGATTATTGTATCCTTATGATAAAGTTTAACGTCTGGAAGTGTGTTACCTCCCGCTTTCTTTTGCTAAGAATTGTTTGGGTTATTCATGGTTGTTTATGTTTTCTTTTTTTTTTTTTGAGTTGAAGTCTCACTCGATCGCCCAGACTGGAGTGCAGTGGCCACTCCCGGCCACCGCAACCTCGCCTGCTGGGCTCCAGCGATCCTTCCGCCTCAGCCTTTTTAGTAGCCGGAATTACAGGCATGCGCTACCACGCCCACCTGATTTTTTGATTTATTGTAGAGATGAGGTCTCACTGCCCAGGTGGGTCTCGAACCCGCGGGCTCAGGCAATCCACTCACCTCAGCCTCCCAAAGGCATGGGATTACAAGCTGAGCCACCAAGCCCAGCTGTTTATGTTTTCATATGAATTTCTGTATTATAGTTTCCAGGTCTGAGAACATGATGTTGGTAATGTAATGGATATAGCACTGAATCTGTAGATTGCCTTGGGTAGGCTGAATATCTTAACAATGTAGATTCTTCCAATCAGTGAGCATGGAATATTTTTTCATTTGTTTTGTCATCTTTGAGGTCTATGTCATTTTTTTGATGTTCTGCTTATTATTCAATAGTTTGGATTTTCCATAATTTATTTAGCATCTCCTTTAATGGTGGACATTTAGGTTGCTTTCCAATTTTAAACAACTAAAAAACAAGTTTTAATGAAGATTCATGTACCTTCTTCTTTGTGCACATGAATAAATCTTTTATTAAAATGGATCTCAAAAAATATAAAAATAGAATTAAGGTATAGGTTTTATACATCTTTAGTACCTAAAACATCTATGAGAGCATCAGTATCTCCTGGGAGCTTCTTAGAAATGCAGACTCTTAGGCCTCAGACTTACTGAATCAGAAACTGCATTTTAACAAGATCCTCAAGAATTAACACACATATTGAAGTTTGGGTAACATTGATATACAATTTAAATGTTCATAAATACTTAATTTTTTAAAATTATTATTTATTTTTCTATTGTGGGGTACAGTTAAGGGTTAGGTATACAAATATGCTCCGTTCAGTCACCCTTGTTGACATAAATACTTTAAATTGCTGTCTACAGTGGCCATATCGATTTACAGTCCTATCAGAGATATGCGCAGGTACTTTTTTCTTTGTAGCCTTACTATCAGAACATTGTTTTCTGCATAAAATAATTATTTTATAGCATTAAATAATAGAATTTTTTAAAAGTATGAAGGATTATGCCCTTAAATTTGTTGTAATTTTGTTATATTTAATTTTTTAAAATCTGCCTGTTATATGCTTTTTGTGTACTGGAAAGATAAGAATAAACAAGATCCCTGAACTCAGAAACTTACCTTCTAGTCAAGCAATCAAACATAGTAGGAATGTAGATTAATTCATTAATTATAGATGTGGTAATTACCGTGAAGTAAATGCACTATTGAGATGAAAAACAACAGACAGCACCTATTGTAGGTAGGGTGGTCAATATAGTCCTATCTTAACAGGAGACAATGAAATTAATTAATGTGAAGAGCTGACTTCTGGATAACAATGGAAGAATCACATAAATGTAATTTTCACGTTTCCTTGAAACCCCACTAGAGGTAAAGCATTACGTTTCATAAAGTACAGAACAAAAGACCTGGTTTCTTCAACAAATAAATTATGGGAGTAGGAGTGAATAGAGAGGGTATCTACACACCAGTGGTTCTCAACCAGAGATGATTTTGTGCCCCAATTATACCCCCACCACAGACTGGCAGAACTTTGGGCATATTACTAGTATTTAGTAGGTAGAGGACGAGACTACGTAGATAGGCACCCACAATTAAGAACTCTCCTGCTCACAATGTCCATAATGCCAAGATTGAAACTCTTCTATAACCCAAAAGAGATTTAAGAATTATCAACCAAGTGCAGTATTTTGGCTTTATTTGGATCCTGATTGAGATAAACAACCCAGGGGAATTTTTATTATTCTTTATTAGATAATTGAAATTTTGCATCCTGAATATTAAGGAACTCTTACTGCATTCCTTAGGGTTGATGTTGGTATTGTAGTTACTTTTTTAAAAATGAGATCTTTTCTTTGTATATTGCTAAATATCTTTTAGCTGTTGCTAAAAGATAACTCAGATATTTACAAATGAAATTATTGGTGTCTTAGATTTACTTCAAAATAATATGAAAGGTTGAGTGGTGAAGAAAGTTAGCTGTAATTGACTCCATCAACGATTTCATCTACTTTTGTATGTGCTTATGTTCCATAACTTTAAAATAGGTATACACTCTCAAAAACAGGGATAATGGGAGAGAAAATTACAACAAAATTTTGCAAGCTAGAACCAAATATATTGGTGAAATTGATGTAAGCTGATAGAACTGAACCTTAGGTCAGCAGTGGGAAAAAGCACAAATCAAACTGATTTGTTTTACAGATTTTCCAAAAGTCTCAGGAATTTGTGACAGCAGGAACTTATGGAAATAGACATAAAAGGATAGGGGCTTTAATTCAAAGCTGTTTTGAATTAAAACAGATCCCTAAGTATGCTTTTCAACTTCATGTAACCAGGATGAAAAGTGACTGAAAGTTTATTTTCTGGAGAGAGTAAAATAGAACTCTGGGTTGCTTTGGTAGTTAAGGTGTGGAGCTATTAAATGGGGATTAAATGAATGCATGCATACTGGCTGATGTGATTCTCAAGTGAAAACAGCAGTTTTCTTCAGTGAATCTGACCATCCCCAAACCTAAAGATAACAAAAGGAAGAAAGCCCAGTCAATTACCTTTCAGTGTGTCCTCAATCAATGAGTTCCACCCATTCAGACTACCGGTCACCTTTTTGATTTGCTGTACTTCAATATGAACAAACACAGCCAAGGATGATCAGATATCAGAGGAAAGCCTCTAATATGAAAGATAGAGACTGTAAACAAATCATTAAAATAAACTTGGAGAAAATAAGGATTACAAAAGGGAAGACAAGTGAACATATAGCAGAAATGAAAAAGTAAATAAAAGACTCAAATGATGAATTTATTAAAATAAGTAGAAATATGGAATAGCTATAGATTTTTATAAAGAAAATATAAGTATACATATTTTTAAATTTAATTTGCAGTGTTTCATTTCCAAACCAATGAGGGTGGAAAGGACTGGCATACAGAACTAGTTATAATTCTAGCAAAAAAGAATAAGAAAAAAGAAAAACAGGAAGGAATGATAGAAAACAATAAAATGAGAAGAATAAATATGAGTATGTGTAAGCAGACTAGGTATATCTTCACTTATTAAAAGATTAAAATTGGTATTTAGGGAAAGTCAACATTTTTATACTTCAAAGAGTTGTTATTAAACACCAAAAAGCCGGGCTCGGTGACTCAGCCTGTAATATCCCGCACTTTGGGAGGTCGAGGTGAGTGGATTGCCTGAGCCCGCAGGTTCAAGACCTGCCTGGGCAACTTGGCAAGACCTCATCTCTACAATAAATCAAAAAATTAGCCGAGCTTGGCAGCATGCGCCTGTAGTTCCGGCTACTTGGAAGGCTGAGGCAGAAGGATCGATGGAGCATAAACACAAAAAAGAAGTTTGTAAGATAGAGATTTAGCAAAAACAATACCATGAAAATACTAAACTGTATAAAACTCTTATAGTACTGTTAACGTAAAACAAAATAAGTTTAAGATAAAAGGGACTAATTGGGATTTAAAAAAGACACACAATCTAGTAATCATAAATAATAATTCAAAAATAAAATATAACAATTATGAATATGTGTGCATCTAACAAAGTAGTCTCCGAATATGAAACAAAAAAAGCTGCCAAAATTATGAGAAATAGACAAATCCTCATTAATGCTTCTATTTGCCATTGTAATGGAGCACATACGTGGTGTAACATGGCAAGGAGAAGATAAATGAAATGCAAGAATTTGAAGGAAGAGTCAAAACCACATTGTTAATAATTGTGAAAAATTATGAACAAAACAACTCAAATATCATGGAAAATAAATATGAGGTGGTATAGTCATGCAGTAAATTATTACACTACACATAAACTAAAATAGATTTGTTAGAACTGCATGAATCAGCATGGATAAATCTCAAAACATAGAGCAATAAGTTATTCATATATGATATAAAGTCTAAAAACTTACATATTTCTTCAACATGTAGTAGTATAAATATTCATGGAATGAAAAATAAATTTAGAGGAGTGGTGATCTCTGGAAAAGAATTAATTGGATGGAAGAGTACTATATTAGGAACTTCAACTATGTGTTGGTTTTTTTTGTTATTATTTTAAAGATGTGGGATGCAATTCAGGATTAGGGACATAAGTGGTTATCGTACAGATGAAGTTTGGACCTCCTTTTTGTCCCTACTTCACCTGGTTTGAGATCAGGTACCCTTACTGATGTTATGTGCCCCCCCCCTTTCTTTTTCCCGTGGCAGTGTCTCACTGCTGCCGGTCCTTTCTTATAGTATGTATTATGGTAAATGCTTAGGGTCCACTTATGAGTAAGAACATGTGGTACTAAGTTCTTTGTTTCTTATCTGTAGATCACTGAGTATGATAAACTGTAAATCCATCCAAGTTGCTACGAAGTCCATAGTTTTGTCTTTCTTTAGGGCTGCGTAATATTCCATCATGTATATGTACCATATTTTTTTAATCCAGTCCACTTTCAATGGGCGACACAGTTGTTTCCATGTTTTTGCTATTGTGAATAGTGCTGCAGTAAACATGCGTGTGAATATGTCTTTATTGTTGAATGATTTGAGTTTCTCCCAGAAGGGGGGATTGCTGGGTCATATAGAAGGTCGATTTTTAGATCTTTTAGAAATCACCACACTGTTTTCCATAGAGGTTGTACTAATTTACACTCCCACAAACAGTGTAGAAGTGTTCCCTTTTCTCCACATCCTCTCCAGTATCTGTTGTTTTTTGAGTTATTGATGATGGCCATCCTGAGTGGAGTTAAGTGGTGTCTCAGTTTTTGATTTGCATTTATTTGATGATTAGTGAGGCTGAGCATTTTTTTATGTGAATGTTGGCTGCTTGTATGTCTTCTTCTGAGAACTATCTAATCATATCTTTTGCCCACTTTTTAATGGAGCTGTTTGTTTTTTTTCCTTTAGCCACATTTGAGCTCCTTGTAGGTCCTGGGTGTTAGGCCTTTGTCAGATATACACTTGGGAAATACTTTCTCCCATTTTGTGGACTGTCTCCCCACTCTTTTGATAGTTTCTTTTGCTTTGCAGAAGCTTTTCAGTTGGATGAGTCCCACTTGTGTATCTTATCTCTTATGGCATGGGCATTTGGGGTTTTGATCAATTGTTCATCTATTTCAATTTTAGTAATTTCTGCGTTTTGTAAGATTCTTATAGTTTGAGGTTACATTTAGGTCTTTGATCCATTTAGAGTTTCTTTTTGTGTATAGTGATAGGTAGGAGTCCTGTTTTAATCTGCATATGGTCAGCCAGTTTTCCCCACACCATTTACTGAGTAGATTATCCTCCCCCCAGTGGTTTTTGGTAGAGGCTGTAATGTTCCCTTTAATAGAAACTGAGCAAATATGAAGTATGTGAACATGAAGAGTAGCAATGCTTTTTTGTGTTTTAAAAATATTTTCAACCGGGCTCGGTGGCTCAACCTGTAATCCCGCGCCTTTGGGAGGCTGTGGTGAGTGGATTGCCTGAGCCCGCGGGTTCGAGACCCGTCTGGGCAGCGAGACTTCATCTCTACAATAAATCAAAAAATCAGCCGGGCGTGGTGGCGCATGCCTGTAATTCCGGCTACTCGGAAGGCTGAGGCAGAAGGATCGCCGGAGCCCAGCAGGCCGAGGCTGCGGTGGCCGGGAGCAGCCACTGCACTCCAGTCTGGGCGACAGAGTGAGACTCTGACTCAAAAAAAAAAAAAAAAATTTTCATAAATAAATAACAATGTTTAAGTATTTTAATATTTTTAAATGCCTAGTATTTCAAATATTTTAAAATTAAACTCTCAAATAAATAAAATAAAATGAATTTGGCTATTTCAGACAGGACTCCCTATTGGCTAACCTAATTCATGTTACTAGTAAAATTAATTTTGTAAAGCAACAGGAGAAAATGTATCTTTTAGTAACTAGGGAAACAAAAGTAAGGTAGAGGGACAAGTTTAATCTTTTGGTTTTTATATTTGGGGGAATGATCTGTTTTGAAAGAAGAAGGAAAATCAGAATTACTAATTTGAAATACAGAATTGTTAGATATTTGGGGGAAATTGTTTTAATATGTATAATGTCATCATCTTGACCTGTGACTGGGTCAGTATTGTTGCCATTAACACTTGAAGGATCTCTTTGTCACCTGCACAGACCTCAGAAAGTCTCTAGAAATGTCTTGCATTGAAAAAATTTTCAAATTTTGGGTCTTTGTACAAGTACTCCTAATTTCACATGTCCTTCTTATTTTAACAGGCCTATCAGCTCCTGTACCAAGGGGTCGTAAAGGGAAGAAAGTAAAAACACAACCAAGCTCATTTGATATACAAAAAGCAGAATGGCTTCGAAAATATAACCCTGAGCAGCTACTTCAAGATGAAGGCTATAAAAAACATATAAAACATCACTGTAATAAGTAGGTAGTAGGGTATTTTTGGGCAAACTCTTCAAATGTTTACCTTTCTGAATTTATTAACACTCATAAAGTATCCAGATTTTGAGTACAGAGACAGTATGGTCTAGCTCCAGTCCTAATTTTAATCATGCAGGGTATCTGCCAGCAAATCATATCTCTTATACCATGATGCTCCACAACAGATAAATAAAACTGTTCCCCAGATAGCTTATTATATCTTACTTGAATATGAAATGATGATAGTTGTGAAGATTTTGGAGAAACTATATATTTATATTTATATATGGTAGTATTAAGTTCATTTAACCTGAAGTAATTATTTCATTATTATAAAATTTGTATACAGATTTCTCCTAATTTTAACCATGTGGCTGAATTTTTTTATATGATTGATATCTTTGTGACTTTAGATTTATTTTCCTTTGTTTTTAGGGTTTTGCTTCGAGTGAGAATGCTGTATTATCTAAAGCAAGAAGTCATTGGAAATGAGTGTCAGAAAGTATTTGATGGAGTTGATGCAAGGTAAATTAAAGTATTTTATTTTTTTCAGAGACAGGGTCTTGCTATTTTTCCTAAGCTGACCTCAAACTCACGGGCTTGAGCTGTCCTTTCACCTCAGTCTCCTGAGTAGTTGGAACAATAGGTGTCCCAAAGCACCTGGTTTAAATAATGTTTTCATATTTATTTTTCAGTAACATGATGAGGCAAAAAATTATATGACCAGAATATCATATATTAGGTAGTTGCTTAGTGAAACTAAGAAGGAAAATCCATCAGACTTAGGGATTTACTTCTTCCCAATTTATTGCCTCTCTTTTGTTACCTTTATCTTTGGCTCTGTCACTAAAAATCATAATAGTAATAGTAGTAATACTAAGACTGGTATCTAACTGAGTTATCACTAAAGCAGACACAGATTTAATAACTGATTCATTCATTCCTACAGAAACAGGTTTTTTTTTTTTTCCAGTGAAGATACATAATTCACAATTAACTGCACCAGTTTAATGTCTTTTTAAGTGACTTGATAGGAAATTGGAAAGTGCCAGATGGGAGAGCACAGTTGGTTTAAGGTCTTCACTGGCTTCATATTTAAGAGGCTGGTAAGAAACGTGTAAGTACAAAAATCAATCAGGAATCTTATAAATTCTGCTTGGTCTAGTTTTTTTTGCCTAAAGGTTAAAAGTCTTCTCCCCATAGTATTTCTGGAACCATAAGTAATTCTCAGATGTTTTTTGAATCATACACAATGCAGGTATGGTAGCCCTTTGCACTCGGATGTCCTTTCTGAGGGGACATCGTAAGTCTAGCAAACCATTTTGATATCCCCTCTCATGGGACATGAAGAGATTGCTGATGATTCTACAGGACAAACTTCTGCCAGTGCCAATTTTTCAAAAATGTATGTTTCCTTGAAATTTTTCATTCAAATTGTGTGAAAAAGCAAATTTTAAAATGGGACATATACTGAGGTATATCTTTTAAAATATCAGCTGGCATTATGTAGAAAGAGAATGTGTGAAGTACTTTCACAGTGTTGCCAACACTTCTTTGTAACAGAAGATAGCAATAAAGAGTTTGTATAAGAGAGGCAGCTGTGGGTATACCCTTTGTTATCATATGATATAACTTGATAAGATAGATAAACAGGTTACTGTATCCTTAAAAGAGAGTTTCAAAGTTGAAGGCAGATCTTATAGAGGTATCTAGTGGCACAGATAGAATATTACCTATCTTCATTAAGTAAGAAAAGTAAAATTGGAAATGCAATATTCTTTTGATAAATTTTTTGTAATTTTGTAATTACAGTTAGAAGTTTTTTATCTGTTTATTCAGCTTGTGAAACAATGGCAAAATAAAAAGACAAACGTGAGAGTTATAAGCAGCAGTGAAGATGAGTTAGATTTAGACTTTTATACAGATAAGTTAGAAAAAATAAACATTGATGTGGAAGAAAACAATAGTAGTGATAGTGTTATCATCCCAAGAAGAAAACAGGCGAATGTAAATAGAAAGTGATAGCGATGAAAGTGTTAGTAGTTTTGAAGAAGTAGAAGACAATGTATCTTCAAATGAAGAATGGAAAGATGTTGATTCTCCAGTGAGAATAAATTTTGTTGTACATCTTCAAACAACAGGCCCACAAATAAGTAATATGAGAGAACCAGCAGACTATTTTACTCTGGATTTTGCAAATGAATTAGCGGATAGTGTAATGAAAGAAACAAATTCTGACGTGGATGAGAAAATAAGGAAAAAACAGCTATCACACAAATCGATTTGAAATGAGTGGCATTACATTGACTGACAGTAATTTTAGTTTTTATCAAAGTTATCCTATCTATGGGAATAACTCAAGTATCAAAATTGCAAGAGTATCAAAATTACTTTCAGTAATAAAATGCTCTTAAGAAACATTCAGTAGATAAAGATTTATGCAGATCTTCTGGATGCATCATTTGAAGACACATTTGTTAAGTGATGGGATTATTGGAACTCATATTCAAAGACCAATAATTATTTGGAATACATCTATTCAAATTTTTCACAATATTTCATAACAGATCAATTTGTGTTGACAAATCCATTGTTCAATTTAAAGGGTGAATATAATTTATTTATAACATAATGGTCCAAATACATCTGGGGTAGGCACAGTCATTCAAAAACAGGGTATCTTTTTTCAGTACTTCCCTACAATAGCAGCATAACATCCAAAAACATCATTTAACCTAATCTTGTAAACCCCAGAATTCCATTACATTTATATAAAAAGTTGTTGGAAAAAGTTCCCAGTGCAGTAGGGTACCACATGTTTACTGACAGATATTATACTGATATCATCCTAGCAGAAGAGCTACTAAAGATGAAATGTCATTTTACTGGTACAAAGTCAACTGAAAGGAAATACCAGCACAAATATAGAAGCCATCGTTCTTAAAGAGAAAAAAAAAAAAAAACATACAGGAAAAATAATCTTATGCTTCTTGTGTGGAAAGACAAAAGGATCATGACAATTCTCAGCTCTTGGAATCATGTAGAAATAAAATCTACCGTGTGGACATTACATGATGGAATTATTAAATCAGTCAAAAAGCCTGAAATGATTCTAAATTATATTGCATATATAAGCTGTGTGGATTGTACAGATTAGTATGCTTCTACATATGGTTTTTTGTGAAAATCTTTAAAATGTTGGAGGAAATTATTTTTCTGGAGACCAGAAATATGCATTATTAGCTCCTATATACTGTACTGAGCTTCAAAAAAGAATAGAAAAATCTGTGTTCCATTTGAAATTTATCTAGCGTCTGATAGATCAGTTGAGAAGTGGTTTTCAGGAATCATGTATGTATCCTTCCACATCATCTTCAAACAATAGACTGGACAATAAATTACATTTGACTAATGTGAGAGGAAGAAAATGAGACTGCACTGTCTGCTCGAATAGAGAAACACTGTAGAAGACCTCAAACAAATTGCGACTGCACAACATGTATCAATGAACCTGCAGTGCATGTCGTTGACTGTTTCACACCATACCACTCATTAGAAAAATATAGGTCAAAATATAAGATATAGCCGGGCTCAGTGGCTCACCCTGTAATCCCACACCTTTGGGAGGCTGAGGTGAGTGGATTGCCTGAGGCTGCGGGTTCAAGACCTGCCTGGGCAGCGAGACCTCATCTCTACAACAAATCAAAAAATCAGCTGGGCGTGGTAGCACATGTCTGTAATTCCGGCTACTCAGAAGGCTGAGGTGGAAGGATTGCCGGAGCCCAGCAGGCAAGGCTGCAGTGGTCAGGAGCGGCCACTGCACTCCAGTCTGGGCAGCTGAGTGAGACTCCAAATCAAAAAAAAACAACAAGAACAACAACAACACAAAAACCAAAATATAAGATATAAAATTTAGATTTAGAACATAAATAAGTTCCTCAATATCCAATATTCATTATAAGACATATCATTACAATAAAATAATTGTTTCCAGTGCTATACTGTTTAATATGAAGTGATTAGTTTTTCACTGTCTCATAAAAATGCATGGTTGAGTTACAGGTTGGTGATTCATGAGATGCCTCTAAGTGCAAAGGGTTAATATCCATATTATTAGCTATAATTTTATTGTGTGTAGAGAATCTCCTTCAACTCCCTATAATAATTCTTCTGTAGTATGTTTTTTCTGTCAGCTCTACTTTCTTTTTTTTTTTTTTTTTTTGAGTTGGAGTCTCACTCTATCCGCCCAGACTGGAGTGCAGTGGCCGCTGGGCTCCGGCAATCCTTCCACCTCAGCCTTCCAAGTAGCTGGAACTACAGGCACATGCTACCACACCTGGCTAATTTTTTGATTTCTTGTAGAGATGAGGTCTCGCCAAGTTGCCCAGGTGGGTCTCGAACCCGCGGGCTCAGGCAATTCACTCACCTCAGCCTCCCAAGGCACGGGATTACAGGCTGAGCCACTGAGCCCGGCTTCAGTTCTACTTTCTAAGTAGATTCTTATCTATTAAATTTGCAAAACTTATGTCACGAAAGGAAAAGGACTGCTTTTCTGATAACAATTTTATGTTGGAACATCGGAAAAACTTAGAAATTCCCATCATTTGAGTGCTTTTAGTGCTCTGAGAGACGTGATCTGCTATGGTAGAGGGAATGATGGTATAAAGAGTGGCACTGTATCAATAATTAAAGTGTATTGTTCATTTATATTCTTAACAATTTTCCTCAGGAACTTAACAGAAGCTTAAGAATTGTTGAGTTCCAGTATTTCCCTTGGAGCCGCATCTTTGAATAGATTTGTATAGCTACCTTTTTGTTGTTCAACTAATAAGTGATATGGCTCTTCCAATGACATTTTTATTTGTAGCGTCCTTTATTTGTAGGGTCTTGATTCTTAGAAAATAGAGGATAGCCAGGCTCGGTGGGTCAGCCTTTAATCCCGCGCCTTTGGGAGGCTGAGGTGAGTGGATTGCCTGAGCCTGCGGGTTTGAGACTCGCCTGGGCAACAAGACCTCATCTATACAATAAATCAAAAAATCAGCTGAGCCGTAGCGCATGCCTGTAATTCCGGCTACTCGGAAGGCTGAGGCGGAAGGATCGCCGGAGCCCAGCAGGCCGTAGCGGCGGTGGCCGGGAGCGGCTACTGCACTCCAGTCTGGGTGACAGAGTGAGACTCCAACTCAAAAAAAAGAAAATAGAGGATCCTTGGTTCTTCTTTACATTTGGGAAGCCAGTTGTTTTATCTGCAGAATCAGATATTTGTTTTCATTTCTGGCTTGTCTAGTTCCTAGGTCTGTTTGAAAACATTCAGCCACGTGTTGGAGATCTTCTAAACTGCTGATTTTCCAGAAACACTTTTTGAGTATTCACTAGGCACATGGCACTGTGAAGCACTAAGGATACAAAGAAAAAACACAGTCTTTATTTCTAAAGGAATTTACAGTCTCAGTAAGGGGGAAATAGACAAATCGATACTGCAATGTAATATGTGCTTTGATGTATATATGGGATACCAGGGAAGTGCCACTAAGAATTTTTAGTTTCATCTTGCCTCTTTTTTTTTTCTCTAAGAGACAGGATCTCACTGTCACCCAGGCTGGAGTGCAGTTGAGCTTCTGGCCTCAAGTGATACTCCTGCCTCAGCTTCCTAACGTGCTGGAATTATAGACATGCACCACCATGCTCAGCTCATCTTGCCTACTAATACTATAAGTAATCTTCCCCAATTTTCTTCTCCAGTCTTTATTCTCTCACTCCATCCTTAAACCCTATACTGAACCCCCCCATTCTCAGCAACTGATATTTCTTTGGCTTTGTAGAGAAAATGTTAGCAAGCCATAAAACAAAACTTCCCTCAACTTTCTGTCACCAAATCTAAACTTAACTTTTCTGTTCTCATTCTTTTCTTCCCTTTTATTACAGTGGAAGAAGTTTTATGGTGACTGACTATCCACCATATGACCCATTCAACACTCTTTCTCAGTTCCTTGATCTTTGTAGCCATCTTTTTTTCTCTTCACTGCAGCTGCCTACTCATCTGGTCATACACTTGATCTTGCCATCACCAGTAACAGTATTACTTCTAAATCTGATTTTTCACCATCACATCCTTCATTCCAACTTATTTAACCTGGTTACTTTTCACTATAATTCTCTAACCTCATCACAGTATCCCCACATCTTACTACTTACTCACTAGCCATCTTTCCTGCCTTCCCTTTCTTCATTATTCAATTTAGTTTCTATAGTCTAGCACTCTACTTGTTAACTGAAATCCCTTACTCCCTTTGCCTGCCTTTCCTTCTGTGTTCTACATATCTGTCACAACCCCAACTCAGGTTAAACCCAAATACCATTTACCTTTTGCCTGCACCTAAACAGCTGAACATTTGTGGAAAAAGTCAAGCAAGCCATGTTCAATGAACTTACTTCAAATTTGTAACATAGATCTCAAATGAAATTAAACACAGACTGCTTAAGTATAGCGGCAAATAAGTTCATTTTCCTACTCTTTAAGAAGACCATTTTGCATCTTTCTCCTCAAATCGTCTTTCTACCGTACTACCACTACCCTCCAATTTCAAATATTTGGAAACAAATAGACACAATCAGACAAGAGCTGCCTTTAGTTCTACATGCATGTATGTCTATCTAGTCCTTACCTCAGGAAACAGTAGATGTGTCCCTCCTCCTAAGTCAAACCTTGTGTGGCTTAGAACCCATCTCTTCTTACCTTAAGGATTTGACTCTTGTAGTGCTCTCTTTTCCTTTCTAAATCATTTTTTCTCTCTCCCTCTTTATTGGATCTTTCCCTGGCATTCATACATGCTTTAATGTCATACACTTAACAAAGAAAGGAAAAAAATTATCCCAGTATACTCCATTTCTCTGATCCCCTTCACAAAAAATTCTTTTAAACTTTGCCTCAATTTACTATCTCTACTTCTTTACCAGGTATTTCTCTTTAACCCATTCTAATTAACCTTTCATCTGCTATCTCACTGAAGTAGTTTTTAACACAGCCACTAATGATTTGCAATGGGATCATTTCTCTAAATTAACTGTACCTTGCCCTCCTTAAAATACTTCCATAGGCATCCATGCCACTATATCTATCTGGTTGTCCTTTTTCTCACTACTCTTTCCTAGTCGTTCTCTTTTGGTAGTTCTTAGTCCTCTAATAGGTCTCTAAATGTCAGATTGACCAAGAGTTCTGTCCTCAGTTCTGTTACCTGTCTTTCCCCTTAGGTGAACTCATGTAGTCTCATCATACCAAATATGATCTATAAACAGATGACTTTCAAATTTACATATTCATCCCAGACTTCTCCCCTGAGTTTTGAGCTCTAAGTTAACTGCCTCCCAGCATTTCCATTTAAAAGTATAATTGACTCTTTAACTTCTCCTGGCTCTCTCAAATCTATTATCTTCAATACTTGCCCTTTTCTTTCCTACATACAAGTCTTCTCCATCCTAGTAAACGCACTACCTAGTTGCTCTAGTATCGTTCACAATTCCTCTCTTCCCCTCATCCTACAGGAAGACTTGTTAGTTCGACAAAATATGTTCCAGATCTAAGCACTTTTCACTCTCTTCTTTGCTAAATCCCTAATCTAGACCACCATGATCTCATGTTCAGTCTTTGTAATTATCTTCTGATTAAGTCATTGCCTCCACTTTTGCCTTTACCCAGCAGCCAAAGTGATCTTTCTAAAGCAAAAATCAAATTATAGGACTCATCTTCCTTTTAAAATCCCTCCAGAAGCTTCTCATTTCTCTAAGAATAAAATCCAAATCCCTGTGGCCTGCAAGGCCATACGTAACTCTATGACCTCTTTCTTCACTCTGTCCCTCATCTGTCATGTTCCAGTCACATTGGCGTTTCTGTGGATCCATGACAAACTTCGTCTGTTCTGTTCCTCCTATTCTAAGTACTCTTTCCCCAGATCTTCCACAGAATTACCCCTTCAAATCATTTGGGTCTCAGCTGAAGTATTTTCTTCTCTGATAGTCAGCCTTCCCTGCCCACTGCAACTTCAGTAGCCCACAAGTTGTTCCCTGCTACTTAACCTTATTTTATCTCATCCATAATGTCTACTACTATTTTAAAATTATGTTAACTTATTTTTATATCATCTTTCTCCTTCCATTAAGCTGCTTAAGGGTAAGTATACTGTCTGCCTTATTGTTCATTGTATTACCAGCCCCTAGAATCTAGTCCATATGAAGCACTTTTAAAATATTTGTTGGGCCGGGCTCGGTGGCTCAGCCTGTAATCTGCACTTTGGGAGGCCGAGATGAGTGAACTGCCTGAGCCCGCAGGTTCGAGACCCGCCCGGGCAACTTGTCGAGACCTCATCTCTACAATAAATCAAAAAAATTAGCCGTGCATGGCAGCGCGTGACTGTAGTTCCAGCTACTTGGAAGGCTGAGGCGGAAAGGTCGCCGGAACCCAGCAGGTCGAGGCTGCGGTGGCTGGGAGTGGCCACTGCACTCCAGTCTGGGTGACAGAGTGAGACTCCAACTCAAAAAAATTAAACAAAAATAAAATAAAATATTTGTTGACTAATTGACTTCTTTCCCTTGGCCTGACTAGATCTGATCCACTTAGGATTCCCCATGGACTGCTCTCTGTGGATTCTCTCTTCTTTTTTATTTTGTGTTAATCTTCTCTCTGGCTTCCTCATTTGCATTTTAACATGTTTGTATCTCCCTCATCTTAACATACTCATACACATGCATGCATACACAGACTCAAAACATTTGGACCCAGTATGAGGAGCCAGCATGTCCTCAAATGATTGTATTACTAATTTCCTTGATTTCACAGCCAAACTTCTTTTAAGAAGCATCTGGACTTGGAGCAGTGGCTCATTCTTGTAATCCCAGCACTGTGGGAAGCCAAAGCAGGAGTATAACTTGAGACCAGGAGTTCGAGACCAACTTGGGCAACATAGCAAGTCTTATTTCTACTAAAAAATTAATTAAAAAGAAGCATCTATATTTTCTGTCTCCTTTTCTTTCCTGCTATTCACTATATGCTTTACTACAGTGCATTTTCTACTTTCTCTTTATACCACCCATTTCAAGATCGTCACTGATTTTCTTGCTGCTGACTTTGATGGATATACCATAGTGTTACCTTACCTTTATTGTCCACTTCCTAATTTTTAAAATGCTTTTGTGGTACCATTCTCCTATGGTTGTTCTTTTTAGCCTTCTGCTTGTTGCTTTTTAGGCTCCTTTTCTTTCTCTTAAATGTCAAAGAATCTTCACGTAGGCCTTTTCTTCTTGTCACTTACTCTTGGATGTTCTCATCTTTGTGACTTCAATTTTTGTCTCTGTGCTATTGTCTTTCAAATCTGTATCTCCAGCCAGTGTCTCTCTTCTGAACTTTAGATCCACATTTCTCAGATGTGCCATGGTTAATTACTCTTGCTTACAAACCTTTTCCTTCTTGTGGGAAATTTTTCTTTACTCCTTTCTTCATCTTCTCCATCCTTTTGCTCAGCTGACATCGACTCAGCCTTTTATGACCTCTCTAGTCTGAGTTAGGCACATACGCTAAGTACCCTGTCATAGCACACATCATAGTATTGCAGGTACCTCTTTACAAGGGCAGGATCATATCTGTTTTAACGTACTATTGCCATTTTTGCCACATGGTAAATGATGTTTAAATGTTATAGGAGGCTTTGTATAGGATATTTAATGGCACATTAAATATCTTTAAAAACAGAAATCAGCAACAGGTACACATCCATCTCATTACATATGTTTTCCTAGCAGTTCAGAAATACCTGATCTGCATGTGTCACTTCCATTTGAATACAAGTTCTATTCTGATCACCTTTTTATCTTTACAAGCAGGAAACCTTCCAGCTCAGATGGTAGTGACAATATTTTGAGCTTAGAATGCCACCTGATGCTTGGCAAAAGGAGCTATCTGACCCGCTTTTTATTACTCGCTTTGTAATTTTCTCTAGTATTCTTTACTCTTTTCTTTATTTTTCAGTGCCAATGCTTTGTTCAGTCCTAGTTAGGAACTTGTTCAAAAATATATATCTCCTTTATCTATATATCTCTTCATCTCTTTTTTAACTTTTTCATATCACAGAAAATCAGCCTTCCTTTTTTTCTGTTTCTTCACTGAGCTAAAAAAAACCATGTCAGTTGTGACCCTTTTGTTTTAAAACAAAATTAAATATAATGTAGTCATTTAAAGTGCTGCCACATTCCTTTAGGAATAGAGAAATATCTCTTTAGCCACTTGTTCATATTCCTTGGACAAAAAGCTTACTTTCTAGCAAAACATTTTTGAAAAATAAAAAGTAAATTATTGTCCATTTTTTATTCTTATTTACTTTTAAAGCTTATAGTTTTTTTTGTATTGCCAGTGTCTTCTATCTCAACTATATTTTGGTTAAATATTGAGTTATTGTCCTAGTCTAGGAACATATTGAATATTTGTTTATTTTTTACATGAAAATGTGTTTTGAGTTTCCAAATGCACCTAACTAGTATAATTAACTTTTGCCGTGGGATTTAATTAATTATAAGTAGAAAAGTACCCATTTCTTCAAATCTATAGGTCTTTGTTAATTAGTTTCTGTAATTGTGCTGAGACAAGGAGGTGAAATTCTACTTAGTGTATAATTTGTATTATGTTTTCTTATATGTCTGATTCTTTGAAAATTGATAATCTTTGAATATCAAATAGAGAAATTCTCAAGTAAAATATTTTATTTTCTATAGTAATAATTTACCCTATCCAGTCTCTACCCCTTCTTTGTATAAGAAAATATAAATATATATATATAAAATTAATGATACTTGTTTGCTAATCATTGTTTGACGTTAACTATATGCTAGGCTAAAGGAATGGCTTACATCACTATGGTAGAGCACTGAACGTTTCAGTCCTTCTATATATGGCACCTTTTTACTCTTGAGAGATGTTATATATCTTACTTGCAAAAGATGTCTGGGAAAATAATAATGTCGAGTGGTAAGCAAAGAAAAAGAAAATTATATTTGCAGAATCTCCAGTGCTATAGTTCTTGCTTACTCATAAAAAGCCAAGGTACCAAAGCATTGTGGATTTATTATTTTACTTTTTAGTACTTTATTAGGTTGTTATTTTATGACATGGTGCTATTCATATTAGCATAAAGTAGCACTTGAATGTTTTAATCCAATTATGAATAAAAAAACTTGCCATTTTCTTTCTTTCTTCTTTTTTTTTTTAATTTGAAGTCTCGCTATCGCCCAGACTGGAGTGCAGTGGCACGGCACGCTCACAGCTATTGCAGCCTCGACCTACTGGGCTCAGGCGATCCTTCTTCCTCTACCTTCCAAGTAGCTGGAACTACAGGCATGAGCCACCACGCTGGGCTAATTTTTTGATTTATTATAGAGACGCGGGCTCAGGCAATCCTCTCCCCTTAGCCTCCCAAAGTGCTGTGATTATAAGGCGTGAGCTACCACGCCAGGCCTAAAACCTTGCCATTTTCGTGTGATTTTTCTTGCCAATAGTGGTCTGAAGGAGACATTACTTTTTTTGTTTTGCAGCTTAAAGCCATTCATGTCCCCTTTTTATTTTGTATTTTGTTCATTTACCATCAGTTTCCTCATATACAAAATGAAATAATTGAACCAGATTATTTTTTGCCAAGTTGTTAGCTGACATAAGTCTCTACTTTCTGATAGAAACTTTTGTTTTTAAGTAAAAGAAATCATCTAGAGGATGTGATTCCTTTTTTTTTTTTTTTGAGTTGAAGTCTCACTCTGTTGCCCAGGCTGGAGTGCACTGGCACGCTCACAACTACTGTAGCCTCTACCTGCTGGGCTCCAGTGATCCTTCTACCTCAGCCTGCCAAGTAGCAGGAACTATAGGCGCGCACTACCATGCCCAACTAATTTTTTTTTTTTTTATTATTTATTGTAGAGACAGGGTTTCGAACTTGCCTTGTCCACTTGCCTTGGCCTCCCAAAGTGCTGGGATTATAGACTGAGCCTGGTCGAGAATGTGATTCTTTAAGAGAATTGTATAGTAAACTTTGTTGAAACTTATTTCTTTGATTGATGTTAACAATATTAGTTTATTTTGATATCTGTTGTTATTGTACAATTTTATAATTTTAATTGATGGTAATTATGGAGTAAAAAAAAAATCAATGAAACCTTCACCTCTTTTTCTTAAAAGCCACAATGCTTTCAAAGCTAGGTAAAATTTTCCCTCCTTTTTGACTCATTTATAATCATTCATAATGTCATACCATGATTTTTTTTTTTTAAGTGACATTGATGTTTGGGTACCAGAACCAGACCACTCAGAAGTTCCTGCTGAGTGGTGGGACTTTGATGCTGATAAGTCACTTCTTATCGGAGTTTTTAAACATGGTAAGTAAGAACTAAGGTGGATGTGATCCCCTTGTATGTACAATGCAATTCAACTAGTTCTCAGATTACTAATTTCCACTTAGAGCTTCACAGTAATACCTATATCATATATAGAGCATTAAAAATATACTCTGTAAATGTAGTATACCTATCACTCATTACATGTCTTTTATCAATCATCATCATCACATTTCCTCAAGAGAGGATGGTATATATAGTCTGACCCTCCTGAATATATTTTTCAGACAACCTCCTCTCTCAGAAAGAGTTCTTCTGTGAAATATGTATGTTAGTATGTGCTGAAAAGTTTATTTTATTTTTCATATTAACTGATCCACTTAATCTAAAATTGTATAGATATATGTTACCAGATCATTTTATGTTTGTGATAGTTTCTCAAAAACATATTTAACCTATATAATTTTAATCTTTATCCTATTAGTCCAGGAATATTATCCTCTATAAATATGAGGAATGTCTATATTTATAAACCTTGCTTCTTTTTATCTTTTGTACTTTTATATTTGATGATGCTTCCAGGTTATGAAAAGTATAATACTATTCGAGCAGACCCAGCATTGTGCTTTTTGGAAAGAGTCGGAAAGCCTGATGACAAAGCAGTTGCTGCCGAACAGAGAGCGAATGATTATATGGATGGGTATGTGCATTTCAGAATCTTGAATTTTCCATATATTTTTGTGTTCTGTTCGATCTATGTCAGAGATGTTTATCTTCAAATGTTGTAGCAGTGAGAGAGCTGGAGCTTACATTCTGAAAGAGCTAATGATACTCTAATAAGTTAGCACTTACGCAACAGAGCATCATCAAGGATGAGATTGGACTTGTCCCACACCCATTCTTTTGACAAGTTCTTTTGCAAGTGTATCATGGCCATTAAGCTCATAGAATTTTAGAGGAGTGGGGGCAGGGGAGGCCAAAATATTACAGTTGATGGGAAAGGTGATGTTTATTATATAGTCATTTCTCAGTATCCATGGGGGATTGGTTGCAAGACTTTCTGCAGATACCAGAATCAGAAACTAACTCAAATCTCTTATATAAAACGGTATAGTACTTATATATAACTTATGCACATCCTCCTCATATACTTTAGATCATCTTTAGATTACTTATAATACCTAATACAATGTAAATGCTATATAAATAGTTGTTACTGAATTGTTGAGAGAATAATGACAAGAAAAAAATGTCTGTGCATGTTCAGTACCAATGCAATTTTTCTTTCAAATATTTTTGATCTATGGTTGGTCATATCCATGAATATGAAGCGCACAGATATGGAATACCAACTGTACCTATTTTAAGGTGCAAAAGAGAAAAGTAAGACACATGTGGAGCTTAATAGTGACACATCTAAAAGTGTGCTTGGGAGTAAGGGTACATTAGAACTATCTTTCTCCTTATTTATTATAAAGTAGCCTTCATGCTGTGACTTGGACTCCTCTGGCTAGAGAACAGATTTCAGTCTTATCCTTAATGCAGACTTTTAAAATCCCTCCAATGAGACTCCATTTGTCTTGTCAAGAAACTGTAAGTTCGTTACAATAATTATAGCATTTGTGGGTATTTTAACAGGGACGTGGAAGATCCAGAATACAAACCTGCTCCAGCCATCTTTAAAGATGATATAGAGGTATGCTTTTGGTCATATTTTTAAATTTTCAAATTTAGGTATTCTTTTGTTTGCTTTTTCTTTTGCATGTTTTTTTTCGTTATGCATAATTATTCTGTTCTTCAGAGGACTAGTTAAGGAAGTGTACAGCTCAAATTAACACACATCACAAATAATCACTAGAATTCACCTGATCTCCCCTCCTAGAAAAAGTGGAGGCTGATTTGGAAATGTCAATAGATGGGGGTTTCCTATGTGCTACACTTCTTACAGCTAAGAAACACATTGTACCAGAGCAAAATACCAAAGCAGAGTGAGAAATAGATACTAAAGATACACAGCAAGAGATAGACACTATATTTACATGAAGAAGTTTGAAATAGAGAGTAGAGCCTAGAGGAATTCTGAACTGCCAAAGCATAGTTCTAAGTGCTCTATTTATAGAATATCAACTCTAAAAAGAGCTAAATGGAAGTATAGAAAATAATCTGTAGAGTGAGCAACAGGATGTTAAAAGAGTTGAGGAATTTCCATATTATTTATGAGAGCATGGTAAAAAGAGATGATGTCATAACTGTCAGGTGGGGTTTGCTGGTCTTAGTAGGTAAAGGACTTAGATATTGATTCCTATTTGAGGACAAGTGACAAAGCTTACTATAGTGTATGGACAGGAAAACTGAAATCCTATATGAGGTCAGGACTCTCAACAGACAGACAGTACAGGGAAATAGTAAGGAAATAAATTTCATCATGTGCTCTGGGTAGGAAAAATACTGTCTCCCCTGAGAATTTATAACCATAGGCCTGAATTCTCTTGAGTATATAGTTTGCTTCTTTTACTGTATCTGTGTGGTCCAGGAACCTTCAGTGTAACATAAAAAGGGGTTAGTCCTTAACTGGTAGTATCCCTGGGATACCTGGTCAAAACTAAAAGGAAAAAAAACTCCAAAATAAACCGTTCAATCCAGACTATGCATGAATTTCCTAAAGATAAAGTCCTCCATGAGGAATAATTTACCATGAGTGATTGTTAGCATACAATAAAGCACAAGATTAGGCTCCCAAGAACTTCTGATAGTATATCTGTTGAAATTAAAAAACAAATATTTAGCCGGGCTTGGTGGCTCAGCCTGTAATCCCACGCTTTTGGGAGGCTGAGGTGAATGGATTGCCTAAGCCCGCGGGTTCGAGACCCGCCTGGGCAGCGAGACCTCATCTCTACAATAAATCAAAAAATCAACTGGGTGTGGTAGCACATGCCTGTAATTCCAGCTACTTGGAAGGCTGAGGTGGAAGGATCACAGAGCCTGGCAGGTCGAGGCTGCGGTGGCCGGGAGTGGCCACTGCACTCCACTCTGGGCGAGAGTGAGACTCCAACTCAAAAAAAAACAACAACAAATATTTGAATGATTAAAGACATTTAAAGAACCAGAAACAAAAGACAAGATGTGATTTTAAGAAACTAGGAAACTAGCACACTAGGAAACTGTAAATCCCAGCACTTTGGGAGGCGGAGGTGAGAGGATTTCCCGAGCCCAGGGGTTCGAGACCAGCCTTGGAGAGACCTTATCTCTACAATAAATCAAAAAATTAGCTGGGTATGGTGGGCGCATGCCTATAGTTCCACTACTTGGAAGGCTGAGGTGGGAGGATCAGCTGAGCCCAGAAGGTCGAGGCTGTGGTGGCCATGAGCATGCCACTGCACTCCAGCCTGGGCAACAGAGTAAGATTCCAAGCCCCCCCCAAAAGAGCACAGATCTATTTTCTTAAAGCAGGCAAAAAGTGTGAAGGGCAATGCATTTGGAATGGAGAGGCAGTAAATCAATAATGGAATATAGAATATGTGAAAAATTTTTAGAAACAAGGGCAACGTAATGTCTGACATATATCTAATAGGTATTCCAGAAGGAGTGACTAGAGAAAATAGGAAGAAGCACCATGAAGAGATATCACCTGAGAATTTCTTCCGCCATTATAAAAGACATGAATCCTCAGATTCAAACAACAAAATAAATCTTGGCAGGATAAATAAAACTTAGTATCTACTCCAAGAACTATGGTAAAATTGCAGATACACCAAAGAGAGGATGTTAAAAGCAATTTTTAAAAAACCCACCTACAAAGGAATTATGATAGTTCTAACTTCAGGCTTTTTAAAAACAACAATAGAAACTAGTAGGCGTTGAAATAAAATTGCCAGAGTTAGGAATATAAGGTACCATTGGTATACTTAATAGAAGATGCTTTGCTGACAGACAAAAACTTTCTACAACACACATGAACTGTTTAAGGCTGAAAAAGAAAAGATTTGTAGGTTGTCTAATAACCAAATATGAGAATGAATAAATTATCTGAGAGTTGACATATGAAAGGGAAAAAAATTTTGGTTAGCTATAAAACTTAAGCATACTCACAGTTAGAGGAAGGGTGCAAGAAAAGAAAATGGCTTAACAGTAATGATAGAAAAGAAGTAGTTTTCATAAATAATGACTCATCTAAGTGTCAAAGGCAGCAGTGAAGTGTGAAAAGTGTTTATTAAGAATAGGCCATTTAAATTTTTATTTTGCTAAATTAATTATTAAGAATTGTATTGCAAAACAATGATCTATTATAAAGAAGTTTGATTTGCTTCTCTTTTTATATACATCTTGACCCATTTACCCTATGACAAGTTTTTATTTTCTTTTAAAAGGATGATGTTTCCTCACCAGGAGATCTTGTTATAGCAGATGGAGGTAAAAAAAATTTATTTCTTTACTTACCATTATTGTAAATTCATATTCTAATGATATTGTGAGACCAATACTTTTATAATGCTTCAACTATATATGAAATTTGTATTGAGTACAGTTAGTTGTAATCACAGGACATATTAGTTGATTGGTAATTTAACGGTTCTTTTTTATTTTAAAGATGTGGGGTGTAATTCAGGATTAGGTGCATAAGTGGTCATTGTACAGGTAAAGTTGAGGCCTCCTGGTGGTCCTCACTTTGCCTGGTTTGAAATCAAGTACTCTTAGTGAAGTTATGTGGACCCCTCCTTGCCGCTGAGAGTATCCCACTACTGCCAATCCCTTTCTTGTGGAATTATAAATGTTCAACATCCACATACAAGTGAGAACATGTGATACTCGATTCTATGTTTCTCTGATAGGTCACTGTATATGATAGACTTTAAAATTCATCCAAGTTGCTGCAAAGTGCATAATTTTGTTCTTCTTTATGGCTGCATAATACTCCATTGTGATAGGTATCACATTTCTTTTATTCAGTCCCCTTTCGATGAGCAGCACAGTTGGTTCCATGTTTTTGCTATTGTGAATAGTGCTACAGTAAACATGTGTGTACAGGTTACTTTTTTATAGAGTGATTTGAGTTCCTCCAGTTATATTCCCAGAAGAGGAATTGCTGGGTCATATGGAAGATCGATTTTTAGATCTTTTAGAAATTACCACACCATTTTCCACAGAAGTTGTACTAATTTACACTCCCACAAACAGTGTAGAAATGTTCCCTTTTCTTCACATTCTCTCCAGCATCTGTTGTTTTTTGAGTTACTGATGATGGCCATCCTGACTAGAGTTAAGTGGTATCTCAGTGTGGTTTTGATTTGCATTTATTTGATGATTAGTGAGGCTGAGCATTGTTTTATGTATCTGTTGGCTGCTCGTAGATCTTCTTTTGAGAAGTATCTATTCATATCTTTTGCCCACTTTTGAATAAGGTTGTTTGTTTTTTTCCTTTTAGCACATTTGAATTCCTTGATGTTAGGCCTTTGTCTGATAGACAGTTGGCAAATATTTATTCTCATTCTGTGGGCCATTTTGATGGTTTCTTTTGCTTTGCAGAAACTTTTCAGTTTGATGGGGCTCCACTTGTCTATCTTGTCTCTTATGGCTTGGGCTTTGGAGTTTTTATCAGGAATTGGTTGCCTGTTCCAATTTTCAGAAGTGTGTCTCCTGTGTTTTCTAAGATTCTTATAGTTTGAGGGTTTTGTTTTGTTTTTCCTGAGTTGGAGTCTCTCTGTTGCCCAGGCTGGATTGCAGTGGTACACTCACAGCCACCCCAGCATTGATCTGCTGGACTCTGTCGATCCTTCTGCTACAAGTAACTGGAACTACGGGAGTGTGCTACCATGTCCAGCTAATTTTTTATTTATTGTAGAGACAAATTCTTGCCTGGTTGCCTGGGCTGGTCTTGAACCCGCAGGCTCAGCCAATCTACTTGCCTCGGCCTCCAAAAGTGCTGGGATTACAGACTCAGCTACCAATCCTAACCATAGTTTGAGGTTGTACATTTAGGTCTTTGATCCATTTAGAGAGGATTTTTGTGTATGTTGATAGGTTGGGTTCCTGTTTCATTCAACTGCATGTGGTCAGCCAGTTTTCCCGGCATCATTTACTGAATAAGGTCTCCTCTCCCCAGTGGTTTTTTGATGGAGGCTTTGTTGAAGATGAGTTGGTTGAGAAATTGAGGTTTTGCTTCCGGAATCTCCAGTCTATTCCATTGGTCTGTATGCCTGTTCCTGTATTAATACCAGATTGTTTTGATTATTATAGCCATATTTTAAAGTTTAAAGTCTGGACGTGTGATACCTCCTGCTTTGTTTCCTTCGCTGAGGATTGTTTTGCCTATTCATGGTCATTTATTTTTACATATGAACTTTTGTATTGTCGTTTCCAGGACTGAGAAGAATGATGTTGGTAATTTAATAGGTATTGCATTAAATTTACAGATTGCTTTGGGTAGGATGGATATCTTAACAATCTTAATTTTTCCTATCCATAAGCATGGAATATTTTTCCAGTTTGTGTCTTCTTTGATTTCTTTGAGCAGTGTTTTATAGTTTTCGTTGTAAAGGTCTTTCACTTCTCTGGTTAGGAAAATGCCACAGTATTTCTTATTTCTTTTTTGGTGTGACTTTTGTGAATGAGATTGTGCTTTTTGTTTCGTTCTCTGCTTGTTTGTTGTTGGTGTATAAAAATGTGACTGTCTTTTGCATGTTGATTTTGTACCCTGTGACTTTGCCAAATCCTTCAGCAGTGAAATGAAGCTTTTTTCAGACTATCTTGGGTTTTCAAAATATAGGATCATATCATCACCAAAGCATAACTTAACTTCCTCTTTTCCTATTTGGATACCCTGATTTCCTTCTCTTGTCTGATTACTCTAGCTAGGACTTCAAACACAGGTAGGGTGAAAATTGAACGGGTGGGGTGAAAGTGGGCAGCCTTGTCTTATTCAGGTTTTCAGGGGAAATGCTTCCAATTTCTGTCTGTTTAGTAGTATGTTGACTGTGGGTTTATCGTAGATGACTCGTACTATTTTGTGGTATGTTCCCTCTATTCTTAGTTGTTGAGGGTTTTTATTAAGAAGGATGCTGAATTTTTTTGGAAAGCCTTTTCTGCGTCTAATGACATAATCATGTGGTTCTTGGTTTTACATCTCTTGATGTATTGAATTATATTTATGGTCTTGTAGATGTTGAACCAACTGTGCATCCCAGGGTTGAAGCCTACTTGGACATGGTGCATAATTTTTGAGATGTGTTGTTGATCTGATTTGCTAGAATCTTGTTGAGAATTCTTCCATGTATGTTCATCGGGGATATTAGCTTCTTAAAATGATTTGGGCAGAGTTCCGTCTTTCTTGATTGCCTGGAATACTTTCAATAGGATTGATATCAGCTCCTCCTTATATGTTTTGTAGAATTTTGCTGGAAAGTCATTTGGTCCAGGACTTTATTTGTTTATTTATTTTTAGGTAGTTTTCTTATGACAGAGTCAGTTTTCCAGGTTGTTATTGGTCTGTTTAGGGTCTCTGCTTCTTCTTGTTTCAACCTTGGGAGGTTGTATGATGTCACAACGTCATTCATTTTATTTGGGTTTTGGAGTTTGTTTCCATACAGGTGTACATAGTAATGTCTGATAATCTTCTGTATTTCTTCATGGTCAGTTGTGACTTGATCTTTCACTATTCTAATTGTGCTTATTTGCGCTTTTTGTCTCTGGTTCTTACTCAGTCTGGCCAAAGGTCCATTAATCTTGTTTATCTTTTTTAAAAAATAGCTTTTTGTTTCATTGACTTTTTTTTTCTATGATATTTTTGTCTTCTGTGTCCTGTATTTGTGCTGTTACTTTGGTGATCTGGATTCTTCTGCTGAACTTAGGGTTTTGGTGGTCTTGTTTTTCCAGCTCCCTTAGGTGATCTGTTAGGTTGTTAACTTGTGATCTTTCCATTCTCTTGATGTATGTGCATAGAGCTAAAAATTCTCCTTTTACTACTATTTTCATGGCATCCCAAGAGGTAAGATGTGTCTTTATTTTCATTCGTTTCCAAGAATCTTTTAATTTCTGTTTTGATTTCTGTATTTACCCTGGAGTTGTTCAGTATCATACTGTTTAGTGTCCATGTTTTTGTGTGTGTTTGAGGGGATCTTGTTGGTGGTGATATTTATTTTTATTCCACTGTGATCTGAGAAGATGCATGGTAGTGTTTCGATCTTATGGAATTTGTTTATATTTGATTTATGACCCAGGATATGGTCGATCTTGGAGTTATGTTCCATGTGGTGAGTAGAATGTATATTCTGTGTTTGTTGGGTGGAGTGTTCTATAGGTATCTATTAAGTCCATTTGGTCAAGATTCCAGATCTCTATTGATTTTTTTTTTTCCTCAATGATCTCTCTAGGGTTTTTAGTGGGGTATTTAAGTCTCCAGTTATGATATTGTTAGAGTGAATGTCCTTTTTTAGTTTACTTAATAGTTGCTTTATTAATTGTGGTACTCCTGTATTGGGTGCATATATGTTTAGGATGGATATTTCTTGTTGATGGATTGAGCCAACTGGATAAGAGCATGTCCCAACAATATCCTGCCTTCATGGAACACACCTGACGACAAAGGACACTCACAGACTTAAAGTTAGAGGGCAGAGAATAAACTTTCAGGCTAACAGAAAACAGAAAAAGGCAGGAGTCATAATTTTAATACCAGACAAAACATCCTTTAAGCTATCAAAAATTTTTAAAAATTCAGAAGGACGTTACATAATAACAGTTCTTTTAGTTGTTATAAATCTTTATGCAGTGGCTCACTGAACTTTTATAGGATAGAGATTTTGATGACTTTATGGCTTGTTTATCAGACCTGTGAGATTTCATCATTAAAATATTAATTCAATGATACATTCACCGTCTTATTAGTTCTACATGTACATTAGGAGACATTCTTTTCTGTGCAGGGTATTGCTTCTACTTCCATCTGACATCAAAATAGATACACACTGTCACGAGAGTATACTCATTCCCACCTGCTACCCAAGTGGAACAGTGTGTCACCATCCCATAGTTCACCTAGGAATGAGGGATTAGGTTTTTCTTACTATGAATGATTACAACCTAATTATGATATATATAATTATAGTATTACACCTTGTCATGTTGACAGTAAAACTATTTTCATCACATTAAATTGAGGTAAATTTAATACAGAAGACTTCAATTAGAATTGTTTACAGTAGTCAACTTCCATGGCTTCAGTTTAGCTTTTAATTTATTTAAGGCGTTTAATATTTCCAACTAGTATAATATAATGGAAATACAACAGTTATGTTTTCTGTGTAGATGAATTTCCCTTCAAATATAATATTGTAGTTCTTTATTATACATTGTCCTACTTACTTTGAGCTGCTCTTAAAGTTTGTTGTAATTTTTTTAGAGATGTTGTTGAAAAAAAATGTCATGAGAAATTTGGTTGTTTTTTTCCCACATAGATTGAATTTTAAAAGTTTTAGGCAAATAAATTTTGCTACTTTTGTGAGCTTCATATAGTATCTATTTATTTTTATTTTTATTGACATGCATTTCTTTAAATATAGATGGTCAACTGATGGAGGGTGACAAAATTTATTGGCCGACTCAATCAGCTTTAACCACACGCTTGAGGCGTCTCATCACTGCATATCAGCGTACTAATAAAAATCGGCAAATTCAGCAGATACAACCAGTTTTCTCAATGCCTGCCAGTGTAATGCAGCCTCTTTATGAAGAAGCCACTCTTAATCCTAAAATGGCAGCCAAGATAGAAAGACAGCAGAGGTAAGACAATAGCACTAAATTTTTACATATTAAGTTTTTTAATATAGTTGTTCATTCTAAAGGCTGTCAGGGTTTGATTATCCACTTTGTAAAAAACATATATATGTAGAGAAGTGTGTCAAAGCAAAGTGTTGTGTACACATATACATGTATAATCACTCATATATATATAAATGTTTAAAACTTACAAAGATTATTACATCTTATATTTAGTACCCATACTTTAATCTTTATTTTGTCATGCTTAGGAACACAGAGATGTTTAAAAAAAAGAAGAAGAAGAAGCAGGGCAAACTCAATAATTAAATTAATAAAACAGAAGTTCAAATTGTATGAAATAAATTCCAGTCTATCATATTTTACATTGAGACATTTATGAAGTATAACAATGTATGGAAGGCAAGTCTACCTCTGCTTTATATAGCAAATGAACCCTTGGAAATACTTATGTCTAAGGGAACAAGTTCTAAGAGTTCTTGTTAAAAAAACAAGCAAACATCTCTCAGCCACAAGGTTTAACTTCTTAAAAAGAATAGAGTAGGCTGGGTGCGGTGGCTCAAGCTTGTAATCCCAGCACTTTGGAAGGCCGAGGTGAGAGGATTGCCTGAGTTCAAGGATTCAAGACCAGCCTGGGCAACTTGGTGAGACCTCATCTCTACAATAAATCAAAAATAATAATAATAATAAGCCAGGTGTGGTAGCAGGCACCTATAGTTCCAGCTACTTGGAAGGCTGAGGCGGAAGGATCGCCTGATCCTAGTAGGTCGAGGCTGTGGTAGCTGTGAGTGTGAGTGTGCCACTACACTCCAGCCTAGGCAACAGAGTGAGACTCCAACTCAAAAAAACAAAAAAAGAATAGCAATATTTGTCAATAACATAGCTCCTTTATTAAACTGGGGTCTTTGGATATTCTCTGGAAGATAAGTCATTGTTCTTTTGTTTCATTTATAGCACATTAATTGTAGCCAGAATTTAGTTAGTCTGAAAGTTTCAGATTTTAGCTATTTAAGTCATAATTTTCATATACTACTACTTTTGTAAATATATTGTTTTATCTATTCTCACATAACAAACCACTCCAAAACAGAAGCAATACTTTAAAAAAAATTTTTTTTCTTGATTGTCTGAGTTGACCAGGTGGTTTCTCTGCTTCATATGCTGTTGGCTAGAGTTCTAACTAGCTGGAAGATCCAACGTAGTCTCACTCACATGACATGGCAGGCAGTGGTGCTAGCTGCCAGCTGGTAGCTTAGATTCCCAAGAGAGATCATTCTAAGTATACAAAGCATAAACTGCAGATTTTTTTACAGCCTAGTCTTAGCAGTTACAAAGTATCATTCTGTTACTGTCTGTTGATCAGAAAAGGCCGCAGACCACCCCAATATAAAGGAAAGGGAAATAAATTCCACCTTTTAATTAGAAGAGTGGCAAAGAATCTGTGGCTATCTTTAATCTACCATACACATTTTCTCTCAGTTGGATCTGGACTGAGTTTCCTAAATTGTTAGTTTTATAATGACATTCAATGGCTCCTTATTTAGTTTATGTATGAAGTCTTAAGTTCTTAAGCCCAAGTTCAAAAGTCTCTTCAGTTTAGGCCTTAACATGTATTTCTAACTTTATCCAGTACTATAGAATGCCCTACGTATCCTTGACTCAATACCTTTATCTTATGTTGTTTTTGTCACCTGGAATACCCTTCTTTAACCCATTATTTCAAACCTAGCCCATTCTTCTGAACTCAGCACATGGCTTATTTCCTCTATTGATTTCCTTTTTTTTTAAACCAGTCTAGATCACAGCGTTCTCTCAATTTTCTGCACTTATATGGCAACTCATCTAAAAAAATTATTGTCACAATAATATAAGATATTGTAATATCATTCATCTTTTTCCTTTTTATTTTTTATTTTATTTTTTTTATTTTTGAGTTGGAGTCTCACTCCATCACCCAGACTGGAGTGCAGTGGCCGCTCCCGGCCACCGCAGCCTCGACCTGCTGGGCTCTGGCGA